>NW_019154096.1:78099545-78135954 GCF_002288905.1 Enhydra lutris kenyoni
CTGGCAGGAGAAATTATAATGACTTTGGTCGGTGTTCTTAGGCGAATGAGCCATTCTTGAGATCGGCAAATACTGATAGCTAATTCTCCTTTTTCTCTGTGGGAACGACTGAATGTAATTGGGCACATCACAGGCACCATTAGAATCCTGACTGGGGTCGAATCTACTGAGGTTCAGAGAGACAGGGTGGCGCCAGACCTGGGACTGCCCCGGCCGAGCACTCCGTCTGCAAGGCGTGAGAAAGGGAAGGACGCCGTCAGAGCTGCGCTGGCTGTGGGTGTGGCGGGATCTGCCTCGAGTTACCTGTGAGGATGGTAGCCGGCAGGGCACGCTGGCAGAGCACCGTGCAGGGAGCGTAGCCGGCATTACTGCGGCGATCACAGCACCGAAACTCTCCACCCCGCTCCCTCCCTGTGTTCTTTTTTCCCTTCACGTTAATCTTTCTCCTCCTTGGCAGGTAGTCAGCCCATTTCTTATGTAGATCAGTGTTGCAGACCCTAACGGGTCTCAATTGAGAAATTCTTTATATTAAGTAATTATTAATTCATGCAAAAGTAAACCGAGGAACTCAGTGGCTTGTGGTTAGAGCTGACTCTCATTCTCCAATTCTGAGTGTCTGGGGTTCTTAGCCTGTCGTCCCCGGGTGAGGCGGTCCCAGCCTAGTGATGCGCTGAGCGTGGCCAGAAGACCGCCGCGGGGCTGCGGGGCTCACTGTGAGGGTCCGTCCCTAGAAGGGGCTTGGGCAGCCTTGGTGCAGAATATGGACACGTCTGTGCCTTGGTGCTTTGCACGGATTCATAATTCGGAGCCTTAATGCAAACCAGATGCCGCTGCAACTCTGGTGCCTTTGCAAGCAATGTCCGTTTTCTCATTCATCCTAGCGAAGCTGGGGGAAGCCAGCTCATGTGAAAGTCTGTGACCTGAAGCTGCTTCCTGGCCGCAGGTGCTCTTCTACCCTCCGCTTCCAGGACCGAGCTGCTGGGAGGAAGGCACTACCCACGTCTGCTTCCAAAGGTCCTGGTGCACACTCGGTGGCTACCTGCTGAAGCCGATAGAGCCATGCCCCCCCAGGAGACTGGACTGAGGGGGTGCCGTCGACCCTGTGCCCCATGGTTCTGTCTTGGGGTTGGGGGAGCTGTGGCGTGCTAGCTAGCAGATACTGCATACCAGAGTGCCGTCAGCATTTGCACTGGGCTGGTGAACCTCTCGCCCTCCCACAGGGGTGGTGCGCACGAAACTAGGCCTTTGCTGCATGTCCCCATCTCGGGGTGCTTCTGGTCATGTTTGTCAACCTGAGCCTGCTTGGGTAATCACTAAAAACGAAGCCAGTTTCCTGAGTTGAGTATTTGTACGGGTGGCCTTGGTGAGGGCAAGAGAAACTGGTCCCCCTTTGTGTCCCTGGTACAGATGGAGTCTGGGTCTCAGGAGACTTGGTGCGCTGGCTGCCGTCCTGCCCGCCCCAGCCCGCCACCTCCCATCCAGGCCCCTGAGCTGTGGAACGGGACCCCGTCTGCCAGCACGACCTGCCAGGGGGCCGGAGTCCTGTCTGCACCCCACACGGGGCAGGGTGCATGGGGCTGGTGTGGAGGCCCTGAGCCCGGCCCTCGTAGCTGTCCTCTGTACTTCCTTGTCCTGCAGCTGCGTGCTGACTGGCATGCTCGGTGCTGCCTGGATGGCTCAGCTCATAGGCCCCACGTGGCACCCTCTCCTGCGCAAAGGTTAGGACAGTGTCCATGCAGACAGCCCTGGAAGCCGCATCAAGTGTGGTCTTCCCCGAAGAGCCGGCGTCCTGTCACCGCCAGACCTTCCCTTAGACGTGCATTTCTCCCACATCCACCGCATAGGCTCTCCTACATAGTGTGTTTTCTGTATTAATTAGTTATGTGGCGGTCCCAGGGGACCAGTAAGTTAAAGAACTAGTGTGAGTGAATTTTTTAAAGGTCATTTGACTCTAGGAAAACACGTGTTTGTTTGTATTTTTTAAAGCATTTTATAGAAATGTTCGATGGCAGAGGAAAATCTGAAGTATGAAATGGTTCTCACTGTAGTGAACAAACTGCCGATGCCATTTACGTCCTCGTGCGCTACCTGCGGCCCCACACATGTGTCGGCCCGACTCTGCACACTGGAAGGGCTCATGCCCCAACGTGAGAACACTAGAGGCTACACGGCAACCAAAACCACCGAGGAGAAAAATCATTGCCTACAGAATTCATGTAGGTCATTCGAATTAGAGAACGTTCATCCCCAGCTCGGTGATCCCAGATGTTTTCCATCTAGAATATGGTTTGATTAAAGACCAAATTTACCAATCAGCAGAAAAATTGTTGCGCTGCGTGTTTCATTGCACATTTGAGTCCCACGTGCTGGTCAAAAAGAGGAGGTCATGAACTAACCTCTGGGTTGCACTGACCCCAGGATGGACTGGATTTTCATTAATAACCTAAAAATTGTTGGGGTGCTCTCAGGGGATCTGGAGACGTGGCAGCGACATTCGGGGTTGGCCAACACCGTGTCCTTGTGTCGAGCCCCATGTCCCGGCGGGTGAACGGAGCAGCAGGTCTGAGGAAGCTGCTGTCAGGGTTGAAGGTGTGAGAGGACAGGCCATCAGCACAGTGGGTTGAGAGGCCTTTGTGAACGATGAGATTAGCCGGAAGGGACTGTGGGTGACCGGAAGGCACTCCTGAGTACGGATGTCTTGGGCCCCCTCTTCTGTCCTCTCCGAGGGCCACGGGCTCAAGCGGCCACAGGTTCTGCTGAGGCTACAGGGTTCCATGGCTCTGGCGTCCCTGCTCCGGCCCCAGGGCCCACAAGAAATGACCCTGGGGTTCCAGTAGCATGGAAAGAGAAGTGTCTGTGACAGCAGGGTGAGCTGTGTGCCCACATGGCTTTCCGGGGGACTCGGCCCACGTCTCTGGAAGGAGGAGCAGCCGGCTGGCCTCCTGAGGGAGAGGCAGCGGCCGAGGATGGAAGCTGCTGCCTCATGTACCAGCAAGCAGCATTGAAGCCAGGAGGAAGGGCTCAGGAGCTGGTAAGAGCAAGCTGGTGGGTGAGGGAGCGAGACTGCGTCCTCCTGGGCCCATGGTGGCTGCCACTTCCAGCATTCTGCTGTGGTGGGCAGGGACTCTGGGGGCGTGGGGCCATCCTTCCCCCGTGGAGCCTGGCCACCCTTTGGATTGGGGACGGCAGACCTCCCCTCCAGCACAGTGAGGGACAGGCACCTGACATCCAGCACAGGACGTCCAGCGAACCCCTCCCAGACCGCCTGCACCCCACAGTTTTGCACCTCCGGCCGGCCTGCACCCAGCCCAAGCACTGGAGTTCTCCCGGCAGAGCACATGGTGCTACAGTTCCGTCTCCCAGCGGTGTCCCTGATGGTGTCGGGCTTGTGTCCCAGGCCTTCTAGGCTGCTCTGACCAACGTACCACAGAGTGCGTAGCTGGTAGACCCGTACTCCTCATGGTTCTGGAGGCTGGACGTCCAAGGTCCTGGGGGAACCAGAACATTTGGTGTCTGGTGAGAGGAGCCCGCCTCCTAGACCGTGCTTCTGTGTCCTCCCGGGGCAGAAAGGGCGAGGGGGATCTCTGCAGCTCCCCTCACAGGGCATTGATCCCGTTCATGGGGTCTCCACCCTGACGACACCGTCACCTCCCAGAGGCCCCGCCACCCAACACCATCACCTCCCAGAAGCCCCACCTCCCGACACCGTCACCTCCCGGAGGCCCTGTCTCCTGACACCGTCACCTCCCAGAGTCCCTGCCTCCCGACACTGTCACCCTGGGGATTAAGGTAACATGACGTCTGGGAGACACAAACATTCAGACCATAGCACCGGGGATGTGCCTTCCTCTGAAGAATGTCCAGGCTCATACACGGTCACCTGGTCTGTCCCAGATCACGGGTGTTAGAGTCGGCTGTGACAGAAGATGGCTTTCGAGTTTTGTAATAAAGGTTGTAATAACCTCTAGGCACCTTTCCAACATCAGGAGTCTGTCTGTGAAGGACCTCTGGTTGTTATCAAATAGTGCTGGAGGTTGGCTCTTCGAAGTTCACTTTTATTGTATTTAAAATCAGTTAACACGGAATATGACTGGTTTCAGAGGTAGAGTTCAAGGATTCATCAGCTGCGTATCACGTCCAGAGCTCATCACATCACGTGCCTCCTTAATGCCCATCCCCCAGTCACGCCATCCCTCCCCTCCAGCAGCCCTCAGTTTCCTATGATTAAGAGTCTCTTACGGCTTGTCTCCCTCTCTGATTTCGTCTTCTGTGAAGTTAATTTTTAAATAATCTGAATTTAGAAGTTAAACAGTATAGGTCCTCAGAATTAACATCTTGCTGTCTCTGTGCTTTTATATTTAAAAGCGAAACTTCCCAGTTCCTGTATCGGCAGGACAGCCAGCATGTCCTCTGCAGACCTGCGAACAGTAAGCCCCTAGCTTCACGCGTCACACGGGGTTACAGACCCTGAAAGTTTGAGCTGGAGTGTGCACGTTGTTTCGGGTGGAGACTGCGTGAGCCTCCGGGCTTCAGGCCTGGCTGGGACAACCCGTGTGGGAAGCATGGGCTGCCAGGCAAGCCTCACCCAGCCTGGTGGTGGTGGGGTCTCCCTGGTAGTGGACTGGGACTTTGATCAGCTGTGGACTGGCTCAGGACAGAGGTTTTGAGGCAGGTTATAAATTTTCTTAATGCAGTAAGAACCACCTGTGAGGAAGAGAAAAGGGCTAGGTGCAGTGAGGGGGAGAGCATACCTGGGAGTAGAAGGGGAAAATCTCAGATCAGGACAGCAGGGGACTTTGCAGGCTTCTGGAAAAGTGTGCTCTGCAACCCAGTCCAGGGTGTTCAGACTGAGCAGCAAAGAGGTCGGGTATGAGGCAGTAAGGGAGAAGTTACAGATTGTTACACTGGCCAATCTGTAACCTACAGGGACAGGTTACAGACTGGGCAGTGGGGACCCTGCAGCCAGGGGACTCGGGGTGGCCCCGGAGACCAGCTGCCCCACCCCCTCCTGGTAAGTGGCAGCCTGTGTCAGCCGCGCTGGCCAGAGCTCCCTCAGAGCCCCCTTTTTCCTGCCTCCCTGCCGCCCACCTGGGTTCTTAGACACGATGAGGATGACCGGGAATAGAACAGTTTGGTAACAGTCTGGTTTTCTGTGTGAGAAGACACGAAGGCCTCATCAGAGAGCCACCACGAACAACGATGAAGATTTAAGGGGGGTTTGCAGAGCAGGTGGCCTGCGGGGCCCACAGGCCGGGACCCTGGAGGGCCCAAGGGTGCAGTCAGACAGCCGTCCAGGCACTCACTGTGTCGAGTCTGTTGCGTCAGGAGCGGTGGGGCCGCACTCCTGCCTAATGCTGTCATGCCTTCCTGTGCGCTTCTATTCCACGGGTCAGCGCTGGCATCAGTAGCTCTGGGCGCAGGTTCCTTTGGCCGTCGCCATAACTCCAGGCTCAGCAAAGGCAGGGAGGTGGGAATCGTCTGGTTGTTGGACGCCCCCGGGACACAGGGTCCGCAGGGTGGGTGTGCGCCCTGAGAGGCCGGTGTGCTGTGATGGTGCAGAGGCCACGTCAGGAAGTGTGCAGGGGGCGCCGGCACAACGGGGGAGGCTGGTGTTGGGACGCCGGGCCTGGTAGCCACAGGCAGGGTGAGCGCCTCTACCTGCCTGCCTTCTGCCTAAGGCCTCTTGTCCAGGAAGGGGGACCCGAGGGGGGACATATGGAACGTGTTGGGGGGATAGGCTGCTGTCTTTTTGAGCGGGCTCAGGGAGACCTTGCGTCCAGCTCAGGGGTGCGGCTTCCTGTTGAGAACCACTGAAAGCATTTAGGGCGTCTCCGTAAGCTCCTTCCTCCGAGGTGGTGCCCTCGACGCGGCAAAAGGGAGCATCCGGCTGGGGGGGTGTGATGCTGGGGACGGGGGCCACGCGGCCCCACAGGAAGGCCCAGCTGAGCCCCACGAGAGGCCTACAGCCCGCCAGCGTGCAGCCGTGAAGCCTCCCAGGCGTCAGGCGGTGTCCAGCCGTAACGGGCCCTGTTAGCGCTGTGGGGCGTGCCGCTGGCCCACAGCCTGGCAGAAGCGGTTCGGGGCACTGGGAGGTCAGGTTTATCGGGCTCAAGACTCAGGTACTTTGGTTGGCAAAAAGGTACCTTTCTTTTCAGAAATCAGAACTTGATAAACTTGCCCAAGGTCCGATTTTCCAGGGTGTCCGTGCTCGTGCTTCTGGAGGGTGTCAGCCTAGACGTGGGTGGCAAGGGCCAGGCGGGCGCTTCCCCTTCCAGCCGTCCCCCGGCGGTTTGACGGTTTCCTCCGGCCGCCACCCCCGGTGCGTCTCCCAGTGCGTCTCGCGGTGCGTCTCGCGGTGCTCCGGCCGGACAGTCTGGGCGGGGTGATCGTGAGAACAAACTCGGATGAGCTTGTAAGGCACTTGTGATCCTTAAAAAAGAGGAAAAATAGAAATGCAAATCGTCTTCCGCTGCGCATACCGAGGGGGAGCTGTTCTTCCACGCAGCCCCAGGTTGTCACAATGGGAGCAAGAGGGGCTCTCACGAGGATGGCTTTGAGTGCGGGGTTGGTGCTCACGCGCGCTCGCTCTCGCAGAAACACACCGTAAACACAGGCGCACGTGTCGTTTCTGGAGATGAAGGTGCAGCATCGATAGACATCGATTCTGCATGGGAGGTGTGGGTGGGGGTAGCATTTCTGTCCGGATAAGCTAACGCCGCTGGCAGTCCCAGGTCACCCCGCCGGGCAGCAGTGACCACGGCCTCACCTGGATCCTGACTTCAGATCGCAGAGGGCCCAGCTCTTCTCAACCAGCGCCCACAAGGCCCAGTGCACGTGCCAGCTCCTGGTCCCAGGGCACCCAGACGGGAAGCCAAGGAAAGCACGAGACTGTTGGCGCCTGGTGTGCCTGCTGGGCTTTTCCTCGGGCTTCACCACTCATGGCCCCTTCAAGAGAAGGGTCTGTGCTGTGCCCTTAGTGGGAGCAGGGTGGGCTGCTGTCGGATCAGGGGCGCCCTGCCCACAGCGGCCGGACCCTGCCATCCTGGGCGCTGTCATGTGTAGCACCTGTGGAGGTCAGAGCCCAGCAACACTCCTGCGAGCCAGCCCTCCTGGGTGACAGCACGTGGGAGGCCTGCCTGGGAAGGTGGTCATGACCCCTTTCTGGGGAGGCCATTCTCCAGATGCTGAGACCCAACGTGACCTTAACCTTCACGTTCCACAGAAGCAGTTCTATAAAAGGATAGCACAGAAGGGCTCCCCGCTAGCCCAGACGCACTTCTTCAAACCAAAGACTGGGCAAAAATAGGGATACTTCATGTTCTGCCCAGTCTGAAGCCGACAGGTTTCCTGTGTACTAGACGGGCTTTGTGAATGAGGCCAAGGATTTTTCCTCACCTGCCAGGTTGTAACTGACCGCCAGGGGTCTTGTGGGACAGGGGGTCGATCTCTTCCTGGGGAGTCCGTGTGCCTCCCTGCCTGTGGTGGTCACAGACCGGTGACCCTGGGGTTCTGGGACTCTGTCACCACCAGTGTCTACGCACCTCGTGCAGTCCACGGACGGTTCAAGGACTACGCATGTGACACGTTAATTGGCAAGTGATATTTCGTAAAGCTTGCCATAGCTATACCTGCTTTAATTCACTTAATAAATACTGAATGAGGACCTACTATGTTCTGGGAATACAGAGATCCCACAACAAACCAGATTAGAAACGCTGCCCAAAAAGTACTTCTACTCTTGGCTGGGGATGGAGGTCGGCGGGCAGGAGCAAGACAGACGGACTCTGTAAACTGTATTTCACGTGATGGGTGCTGGTGAGTGTCCTGGAGAGCTGGTGAGCAGGTATGATGAGACGAGTGCCAGGGATGGGCCGGGTACCTTTTAAATGAGGTGATCAGAGGCTTTGCTCTGGAAAAGACCTCTGACCTCCTGGGCGACACTCAGCTAGGCCCCGGCCGTTTGTCACGCCTGTGGGAACCTTGACAGCGGTGTGACCTGGCTCCGTGAAGATGCTGAGAGGAGTGGTACTCCTGGTTCTCTGAATGAGGAGCCCACCACGGGTGAGCAGACTCATAGCCAGGCCTTCGCTCATCCCCACCTCTGCACCATTTCTTTGGCTTAGAAAATTCTCTTAAATATTTTTAAATGTAATGATGAAATTGGTAGGCACCCCACCTGCAATCCTCAAAGATCACCAGATTGTTGGGCGTCTTTCAGAACATAAAGGTGACCTCCTTCACCCTATGACACTGTTCTGTGTCTCCTTTTGCTTCTTTAAGACTAACGTGTGGGCGTCCCCAGTCCCTCCCGTCAGATCGCCAACCGAAGAACGAAAACGGAAGGCTGGGTTCCCAGCTCCCTCCATAGCAGGTAGGACGGCGCTGCAGGTGACTGTTCTGGAGGCCTGGAAGGAGCGAGCGGCACAGCTGTGTTGCTGACTAGTAGCAAACAGGTTTTCCTTCCCTGCCACCTAAGAACAGACTTGCTACTCTGTTTGTTTCATAAAACATGCACTGATAGCAACACCCAAATGCTGAATGACAAGTGACCCTCAGAGCGCGCCTGGTATGTGGTGTATTGGCTTGCCAGTGTTTCTTAGTGGCAGAGTTGATTCTGATTCAGTAGGATATTTAACCCCTGCGTTCAAAACTCTTGTTTGGAAAGTCCATGCTATTTCCATTAACATCAATGAGGTTTTCACAGAGCCAAATATCTAATGTCATGCTTTGAGAATTGAAGCCTCGCCTGCTTTTAAAAGCAGAGGTCTCACTGTAACCATTGGAGTTTTGCAGCGATTTGACATGTCCTGGAAGAAATTATCTTTCCAGAAAGTAAGTTTAGTTGATTGAAATTAAATTAACTCCACATTTGCATGTCATAATTTATTAACCTGATTGGCCTGCTGACTTGTTGCCTCTGTTTACAAACATTCTGTGGCCTGGGCGGACCTTCTGTCTGCAACCTAAATTTCCCTCCCCGAGTTCTGGGACCGAAGCCTGCTGCTGAGCATTCCCCGCTCAGACCTGTGTAAGTCGCGGTGCATGAGAGCCGCTGGCATTTTGCACGTGTGGCAGACCTCCCCGTGGCCATCCAGGCTCCGTCTGTAGCACAGGTGTCGGGGGATGTCACTGCCCTTGCTCTGGGCGCTGTGGTTGCAACCCCCAGTCCTCAACTTCGTGATTTCAGGCTCTTGTTCCAGAAAGTACCCAGTGTCACCGTCTCGGTGCCCGCTGTCTTGCCCAGACGCGCTGGCTCGGGAGCAGAACAGAACTCGCCCCGCAAAGGCAGCCTCGTGGAGTGAGGGTCTGGGCTGGACTCTGGGGGACGACAAGGGTCGCACTGGTTCATGAGAAAAGAACTCAAAGTGACACATCCTGCATGTTAGCTGCAAGGCTGCTGGCATCGTCCACGGTGAAGAAGCCCGTGAAGTTTCGAAGACCGGCTTAGCCCGAAAATATTCCACTAGTAACCACCAGGAAAGCCTTTTCAAAGCAATCTTAGGCTACAGGAAAAGTGTGCCGGTGTTAGCAGAGTGACATTATAAAGACAGAAGTCTGAAAAAGATGCAAAGTCTATTAAATATCCTTTCCTAGAACCCTTCTGTTTTAGAACCCTGCTGCTGGCCTTCGCTCTTTAAAACCCAGCTCTTTATGATGCATAACACAGAGACCCAGTTAATTTGGGATCCCAGTGAATTTTACCTAATTTCAAAAACTTTTGGTTATTAGCCTCCCCAGGAAGATACTGTGTTTCATTATTCAGCACTTCTTTGATGTTTTCCATGAAGCTTTATACTATTACGTAACTCCCATGTTTTCAGTTTACTTGTACACATTCTTTAGCGCCGTGTCGGGAACCGGCTCTCTGAGTCTCAGTTGCTGGTTGTCGTGGGCGTGCAGGAGAGCTGCTGACTGCTGCTGGCGTTGGATGTCTCGCCGACCTCTTACTCTTACGTCTGTGAACTTGCCCTGATTTTTCCAGCAGACCGTGCTCTCTGGCAGTAAGGACCCTTTTCCGTTTGCCTTTCTTTCTTTTTTTTTTTTTTTTTATGTATTTATTTCAGAGAGAGAGCGTGAAAGGGGAGAGGGTCAGAGGGAGAAGCAGACTCCCCGCAGAGCTGGGTGCCCAATGCGGGACTCCATCACGGGACTCCGGGATCCTGGCCTGAGCTGAAGGCTGTCGATTAGCTTAACCGAGCCCCGCAGGTGCCCTCCGTTTGCCTTTCTGATACTCGTGTTTGTTACTCCTCCATCTCGTCGTCATCGACTCGGATCTTGGCAGTAGGGCTCAGAGCAGGGAATGCTATCACTAGGTGTGCCTCCTCAGACTGTTCTAGAAGCCAGTTGCCTGGTGTTCGCGTGCTCCATGCTACATGTGGGTGATTGCCGAAATTCTTGGCTCAGTCCCACTGCAGAAAAACGTTAACGATTTACTGAACACCGGGGTACGTGATGCCAGGCCTGATCATCTGTAGCTGTACTCTGACCGCAGTGCCGCCAGGATGAACCCAGACCCCAGCTGTACCCGCACGAGCTTGGGAATCAGACGTTGGACGTGTCAGCCACTTTTATAAACCATCTTTGTGGGGACATAAAGTACACGAGAAGGGCACAAGACAAGCATCAGCGCGACCATCAGGCTTCAAGAAACACACCCCTGTGGCGGGTCCTCAGAAGCACCCCTGCCCTCCCCCTCGCCCATTCTCCGCTCCCTCTCCCAAAGGCAGCCCCTGTTCCGAGTTTTGATCATCAATCGCTGATTTTTCTTTATGGGTTTTTCACATAAGCATGAAGCCTTCAGCACCATAGTTTTGTTCTGCTTATGTTTTCATCGTAGGGGTAGGTCCCGTCCTGTCATCCTCGATTCCGTGCTGCGCGTCGCACATAACTCACGGGGCGGCAGCCATCATGGTTCCATTGTTGCATCGTCGTACCTGCCTTCTCCTCCAGGCTCACGTCTCCTGCCGCACGTTTCTTGCCGCTGCTGTTGTGTCCGCTGATGACTCCCGGACAGCTCTTGGTGCACACGCCGGGTGTCTCCGTCGGGCACGCACCGGGCACTGGTGCCGCTGGTCACAGGGTATGTGTGTAGATAACGCCCCCAGGGTTTCCAGCAGGAGTAGATCAACCCAGTGCACACTAGCGCTGTCCAGAATCTCCCACTGCGCCCCATCCGTGGCACCATTTGGCATGATAAGCTTCTGAGTGTTCGTCGTTCTTACCTTGTCACGCATCTCGTTGTGGTTTCAGTTAGCAGTCCTGGAACGACTAACACACTTGCACGTGTTTTCATGTGGTGACTTGCCATTTGTATTTACTCTGTGGTGAAATGTTTGGACAGGAATCACCCATTTTCCTACTGGGATGCTTTCTTTTTTTTAACTACATAAGAATTCTTAATGTATTCTGGATATGAATTCGTTGCAGCCGTATGTGCTGAAAGTATCATCCACTCTGTGGCTTACCTTTTTAGTCCTTTAATGGTGTCTTGCTGTACAGAATTTTTAAAGTAGTCGAATTTTATCAGTCTTTTCGTTAATGACTCATTCATTTTGTCATGTTTTAGAACTCTTCTCTCCCATCAGATCATGGCGATCTGTACTCTGATCGCCATGATTGGCGAGTGTTTTCTGTGTACTGACGTTTAGACACTAAGTAGCTAGTGGGTAGTTCTGCCTCTGTGGCCGCATAGAGTCTTCACCACAGGTTCGTGTGCGGTTTGAAAAACACAACCCTTTACAAGTGTAAAACTGTACTTCTGCAGCTTCTGGTTTGCCTTCCTGTTCTAGAAGCCACAATTTCTGTTTTGTTTTTTGTTTGTTTCTTTTTGCTCCTACATATAAAACTACAACATGCCTGCAGTTGCTTTTGCTCGACATTGTTTTATAGTAAAAGGCATAGACAGTGTCTAAATGAGTATCCGTTCATTTATAAAGACATTCATTCTTTCCCCACATTTATTTAGTGACCCCTTTGTCACAAATTGAATTACTCTGAGTTCTCTGCAGCATTTCATTGTTGAATTTCCCTTCGTGCTGTTACTCTAGCTTTCTGACAAGTACTGGTATTTTAGGAGACAAAATGCTTCAGTTCTTTATACAACTGTCTTGACTATTCACGACTGAGACATTTCCACTGGCATACATGTTTTAGAATCCATTGCCAAATTCCAAGGTAATATGTTAAAAAACCTTTTTCTTTTTAAACTAAGATTTGATTGACTCTGTAGATTGGTTTGAATCAAACTGACATCTTTACAAATTTCAGTCATCGAATCTACGAACACATTATATTCATTATTGAGGTTGTGTTAATTTTTCTCAATGACTTAGTTTTTCCGTACAAAGGTCTTACATGTATCTTGTTGGATTTATGACTAGGTATATATGTTTAAATATCTGAGCTATTACAAATGACACATTTTTTTTCTTTTTTATTGTTTAATTGTCCAACAAATAGTACATTTTTTTCAACAAATAGTACATTTTAAATCAACAGTGTTTGTTAGAATGCAATGCTGAAAGTGTCTTGGCATATAATTTATAAGATAAATTATTGGACACATCCGGTTTCCTTTCCTTTATTTTGTTTGAATAATTCTACTGACTGGGATCTTCTCTACAGTGTTAAGTAGAAGTGGTGAGGGTAGACATCCTTTCCAGTTTCAGGGGAAAATCATTCAGTCTTTTTGTCCTGATCACTGTGGCTGGGTGTTTATTTTATTCATCTTGTTCAAGAGCCTACTTCTGGTTTCATTCTTTCTCTCTGTTGTTTTCCTGTTTTCCGTTGCATCAATGCCTCCTAGGCTATCAGCACACGGGCATGATTTTATCGGAGTGTTCTGATGACTTGAAAGGTATTTATAAAATTCTGTTAGATTCTTCTCTTGATGTTTTCCTTTTAGCATGTCATTACACTGCAAATTAATCACTTCCAATTAAAGATTAAGTGAAATCTCCTCAATTGTACATCTAAAAGGATTTCAAAATTCAGAAACTTCCTTTGTAGCTGCCTTGGGATCCAACAAAAGCTGCTGGAACAGTGGTTTGTGCTCAGAAAACCTATGCACTGTAGATTCATGTGGGAATGTGCGTCTTGGAGAGCGTAAAGCAGCTTGACGTAGCTTACGATTCAAACAAGGCTACTTGTCATCAACGCAGCTTTACTGGAGCACAAGCGTGGAGGTATCATTTTGCCTTGAATTCCTTTAAAGACTACCAAATCTGCAGCAAAAGCTGATTTCCAAACTCATTTAGTGTTTAATGATAGTGGTCAAAGGTAGCTCTTCTGACTCAGAAAAATTTTAGCCCTGAGCTGCAAAAGTGGTAATAAAACTTTGCCTCTGCTGCTAAGCCATTCGGGTGTTCTGTGGTAGGTAAGTGAGGATATCCAGTGTTCCCTTCTCACAAAATTTCATAAAACTGATGATGGTTAAGTCCCGAATACACGGAAAGATTGTCTGCAGAGTGGCTGTGGATGGATAACAGACTGAATGACCGTAGAGTTTAAATGTCTTGTGTTTTACAAGCTCTGTTAATTTGTCCGGCTGAGCCCTTTCTGTTTCACACGCGCTTACCCCATCACTGTGCTACATCATAGCGGATTCCCCTTCAGGTCGTGCTCAATTTGTGTTTTCTCAAATTCTTTGAAAATATTCTTGCTGTGGCCATAGTTTTCCAACCCTTGATCTAGTTTTCAACACAAAGTACAAAGAGAACGGAAAAGCCCAAACCAAGTAAAAGAAAAACCAATGAAGATGATAAAACTCTCACCAGACCAGTAAGAGAGAGAGATGTAAATTTACCCATACTAGTTTGGAAAGGGGAAATCAGTACAGATCTCACAGATGTTAAAAGAACAATAAGAAAATCTTATAAACCGTTTCATACCAGTAAATGTGATGACTTAGATGAAATGGAAGAATTCATATTTATATATAATTTACATATAACATGTATTATATATTATAAATATATGTATATTTGATAGCTCTGAGGAATAAGTAAGCACGTTGAGTACTAGGTGGTTGCATGACTCTGCGTGTCAGTACTCACTGAACTATATCCCTACATAGAGTGAATCGTATTATATGTAAGTTTTACCACGATACACCTGACTTTACTGTTCGATGCAGCCCAGTATTCACTGGATTTACATGCAGATTTAACATTTCTGCTCTTCATGCATTCTATGTCTCCAGTCTACTTGCTATCGGTAACTTTCCTTCTGCCTGAATAATGCCTTTTCGGTAATGATCGCTGACACTGGCTCAGAGAGGCTCTTGAGAGCCCATTCTTTACAGTAATTTTGTGAACTGGATATGCTACTCCATATTAAAAAATTAAACTACATAAATTCATAGTTAAATACATTACATTCAGAGGTAACACCTACTCAAAACTCATCCCTTCCATTTACACTAATTTGACTGTTGTCTATGCCTTGAGGTCATGTCTATGTTGGTGTGCTCCTGACAATCTCTTCTCACCTCTAAGGTGATAGCATTGGCTATCACATTAGTATTTTGAAATCAGACGTAGTGTGAGTATTCATGGAAATCAGCAAATGCTGCAAATCAGCGCTTACTCACCTAAATCAGGGGCTAATAAAATATAGCCCATTTATGTCTGTGAGCGAATTTTTAATGTAATGAAGCCCTGCCCTTTTGTGTTGCCTGTGGCTGCCTTCACAGCAGACCCCATTAGTTGGGACTAGACTAGCCCACAGAGTCTAGAATATTTACTCTCTGATCCTTTAAGGAACTGTTTGTAAACCATTGGTCTAGATTTAAGAATGCGACAGAAAAGATGTTAATGATATTAACTCTAAGAGTATCACGTGTGTAACCATTACATTTTGAATAGTGAAAAAAAAATTATTCTATCAATATTTGAAACTATAACCTGATTCAGCAGAGAAATTGCTCATCTGTAACTGACAAGTATGGGAGGTTCTGACCTACATCCCCAGTGCTTCACGTGGTTCTGGTTAACCTGGCCACAGCTGTGTGGGAGCTGTACGTCCATCGGCTGCAACCACTCGCTGGCTATGGGCACAGGAGTTGAACAAATACTGGGCGCCTGGGTGGCTCAGTCGGTTAAATGGCTGCCTTCAGCTCTTATTATCCCAGGGCCCTGGGATTGAGTTCCTCATCAGGACCCCTGCTCCAGGGAGCCTGCTTCCTCCTTTCCTTCTGCCTGCTGCTGCCCCTGCTTGTGTGCTCTCTCCTCTCTTTCTCTCCCTCTCTCTCTCTCTCTGTCAAATAAATACAGTTTTTTAAAAAGTTGAACAAATACTAATGAAAACTTCTGGGAGGGGGAATTAGTGGCTGATTACATTCTCATGTAAATCAGTATAAAATTTACATGAAAGACTATTGTATATTATATGTAAATTGTGCGCTATGCATCATTTGTATTGGTACACTTTATATTTTATACTTTTGCCTGCATGAATGCATGCTTATTTTGGAATGCCAGTTACACGTGGTCTTTATCTGCTTCCATATGGGATCACTGGTAAGGAATGCTCAGATTTTTGTTGCTTTTTCTGAAAGTAGCTTAATTTTTGTTTCTGAATGATACTTCTCCTTGGGATAGAATTTCAGGTTGACATTTATTGTCCAGAATCTAGTGGTACCTTTCCTTTTCCTCAGGCGTCTCTCACTCCTTGTGAAAAGTCAGCTGTAAATACAATTGCCGGGTCTCTGAAGTGATAGTGCTTCTCTGACTTCACCTCTGAAGGAATGTGGACATCTTTTATTCTTCCTGCCTTGAATCCTCAGGCTTCCTGGATCTGTGGCCTCAGGTCTTCCAGCAGGTTTGTGTGGGCTCACCTCTCTGTCTCTGTCCAGTGACGGCCGTACACATGCTCTATGTCCTTCTGGGACCCGCGTGTCCGTCAGGCTTCACCATATCTGCTGTTGCTCCTATTCTCCACTGTTTTCCATCACGTGTCTGTGCGATTCACTCTGTTCATTTCTTCTAACAGTTCGCTAATTTCTCTGCGGTGCCAAATTTGGTTTTAAATCCATTCCTAATATACATTATTTCCAAAATTTATTTTTCAATTCTAGTATTTTCATTTTTTGTAAGTAGTTGGCAGTTCTTCCAGAGTTTTCTGATCTTGGCTTTTCTCCTACTTGAATGAACCACAGTATTTTCAGTTTGTATCTGATACTCCTACTTCCCTGGGATCTCATTTTTCTTGCTGGGTTTTGTTCCTCGTGTCCCCTCATGCGTCCACTCATTGTTTTTACTTTATATCCCAGTACTGTGTTTGAACAGTCGTGTGTTGACACAGCATGGTACCTTGCACCCCGTGTTCCTCCTCCAGCAGGGCTTGGGGCACTAGCACTCTGAGTCCCTCCGCCCAGTCTTGGGGCGCCACATGACCGGAGCACAGCCACTCTTCCTCTGAGATTTGGTTAGTGGCCGCTCACCCCTAGTCTTACAGGGCGACTGCTCAGGGTCCTTCCCAACACAAGGAACTGCCAGGGCCCCGCAGGCCCATCCCCTTTTCCCCGCCCCATGGCTGCACAGAGCCTGTCCCAGCCACCCACCAGGGATGCCCTGCCTCTGAGGTAACACAACCCCTGACCACTGCTCTCCCTGCACCATGTCCTCCCATCATCACTGTGTGACCCACCCATTTCTCAAGACCATTTCTCAACTCACACATCCTGATTTTTAAGATAATGCCCTCAGCCTGCCACCCCCTTCCATGGCCTGTCTGCCTTCCTCTGCCACAGGCAGACATCCCCACACACACTTCAGCTGTCTGTGCGTGTTAAGGGTCTTCTTTATGATGCCTGCCACCTTGCTGTGAGCCCAGCTGGCTGGTGGTGTTGGACACCTGGGTGTGCAGACTCACGTCCACCCTCTGCCTTGTTCTTCCTGCTGTGTCTTGTCTGGGGAGGCATGTGCTGTCCAGGGGCCAGCCCTCTGGCCCCATCCAGACTGACCTGATGCCAGCTCTCCAGGGTTGCAAGTTCCCTAGGCCTGGATGTGTTAGTTGAAGAAGCTGCCAGCTTGTGTTTTCAGATGAGTGGGAAGTGAATGGTTAATGGGATACAGGAGTTTTCCAAGATGCCGATTCCAACCATGTCAAACCATGTTTGTGTGGTATTTAATGTGTGTTTAATGTGTTTACTAAATAAGATTTACATTGAAATATAAATGGAAGTTTATAAAGAAGTAACCCTATTTGCCAAAGCCCTTTGCATGTAATTTGCTGAGTATTTTAAAGTATTGATTTAAAGCAACAGTGTGGTTGCTTCTGTCTGGGTTTGATTTTCTAAACTTTAGATGCTTGAGGCTCATACATACAGAGGTTGTTCCAGCTGTTGTAGAAGGATGGAACCTGGTCTTCCCCGATTTAATGCTCTGTGGTACCCGTGGAGTTGGCTTGGCTATCATTTTTATTAAACTAGGCGCTAGAATAGAGAATTCTTTCACGTCCTAAGATGTGAGTGCATGTGGCTTGGGAACCAGAGTCACCCAATCTGGTGACCACTCCAGGCTTTTCTAGTCCAATTCTAAGGTGAGTTCCTTAGAACACATGTAAACTCCACACCACATATGATAGTGAAACTCCATGGGGGAGTGACGTGTCAGGAGCACAGGCACCGGCCATGGGAACTGGCTGCCTGTCTTTAGTGCACTCCTAGCCCATGATGGGAGTGAGGTCTTGAGATGGGCAGGTTAGAGAGAGGGTTGGGAACAGAGCAGGAGGCCCAGCTGTGGAGGGACAGTGATACCAACACTGGGCAGCCTCTTCCTGAGATCCAGAGAAGCCCCATGGGCACACGGGTCAGGCTGATGGAGAATACAGGACAGAGTTTATAGATGTAGATTGAGAGAAATCCACCTTGTAGCTGACACGAGCCACAGACACGGATGAACCCCTAGGACACCAGCCCGGAGGGAGGAGATAGCTGGGTCTCCCTCAGGAGAAGGGAAGAACAGGGAGAGAAGCAGCTGCCAGGAGACTTGGTAGAACAGGGAAAGGGACCTGCCAGAGCTTATTTCCCAGGGTCAGTGACCCCACCCTTCTCACCAGTGATCCCTGCAGGTCCCCTTCCCTTGACTCAAAACTGTGTCTCTGTGCCTTCCTTGCATGCCAGGATTTAAGGGCAGGCACCAGTGTAGTGCTCACAGGTGAGCCCAGGTGTCACTGCTGTCTGTGTGGCACAGAATCTGGCACATGGTCAGGGGCCCCACTGACATAGCAGAAGCACATCCGCCCCCACCACCGTGTGGATGACCCTTCCCTGCAGCCCCAGACTCGGGCAGTTGGGTGAACCCGCCGCGCTCCAGGCGAGAACCGCCACGAGTTCTGGACCCAGAGGCAGCCTGCTGGTGCAGAGCAGCTCCATTCTGGCACAAACATCCTTCACTTTCTCCCCCTCATCTACTTTCCAGCCCATCGCTTCCTGAGTATGGGGGCTTCTGCTCCTTCTGGGAGCCCCTCCTTGTCTTCTGATCACACACCCAGCAGGCCGGCTGACCACGCTCAGCCCTGGCGGCCTGGTCCTCCTCCCGAGCTGGGGACATAAACACAGAGAATCCTCGTACAGACCATTGCTGGGACCTGAGGACCAGTGTGGAGGATTTCCCAGCTCAGGAGAAGGCCTGGTCCAGCTGGTTAAGCCGTCCTTGCCTTTCTGCTCTTCCTTGGGGGGGGGGGGGTGCTGCAGCACACACCCCGCCCCCCAGCAGTTCCATCCTCATGGCTGGAGCCCAGCAGAGGGCACGTCCAAGGGTCCGGCCACGTCGGGCTCTGCTTCCCTCTGAGTCTGCAGCTGGAGGTAGTTTCTGCTTAATAGAAGATGAGCATCTGATAATTATAATCACTCTAAATTGATAAATTCTTTTAAATAAAAGAAATCATTAAGAATGGTTTTTCTGCAGAAGTAGTACATGGGGAAATGAAATTTTCTATCTCATTGGGAATTTCTTGGTAAATATGCAGGCAGATTGCATACGGTAAATTCAGATTAGGGAAGTAGAATGATCTCCTATAATTCCAGGTTTAAACACAGAAAATGCGTTCTACGTGGGGAAGAAGAGAGGAACAGACACTGGGCACCAAGCGGTTTTGTTTTGTTTTGTTTTGTTTTTTGGAAAAACGTTGGAATAGTTACCGTTTGGGGCACTCAGTCATTATTTTAGTGACTCTTCCATCCCACCAACACGTAAGTGGACCCAGTGAGGCCTCCCGTTATTCGTGGGTTAATGGTTTGCCGGAACCGCAGCCTTGGGTGGGATGAGGAACGTCCCTACTGGGGAAGGGGGGCATGACTGACCTTTATGCTGGTTCCTGAGAGATAACTTATGTGAGATGCAGGTATTTTTTAAAAAATATTTATTGGCATATTTTCAGTTTCAGCTTTATGGAATTCACTTTGTGTTGTCTTACCTTGTATCTTTAAATTATGTTCCATGGATAATCTTGCCTCTTGTATGTAACACTGTCTTCTGCCTGGGGTGACCCGGAGTTGGCCTCTGCTAACACAGGTCAAGTTTTCCTGGTTTCCAAGGTCACCTTCAGCCCTCACATCTCCCACTTGTGTGTCAGTCTCTGCGCTGTGGAGAACAGCCTGCTGCAGCCTTTGCAGACGGGCTTCGTCCTTCATTTTTCCAAAAGGGAAGAGGCCGCTGCAAGCCCCCTGCTCCCTGGGCCGTGCCTGGGCCTGGCGGTGAGCAAGAGAAGAGTCCACGGCACCCAAAGGCGCGGCCGCTCTTTCCACCAGTCACTTGTGAGCGGCAGCTCTCCTCCCCGCACCCCACCTGACGGGCAGCCTTACCAGAACGCCTGTCTCTTTGGTCCCTCTCTACTACCATTAAGTGGCCTTCTCTTGCTCTTGTGGCCTGGGCACTCGCCGCTGGCCTTGCTCCCTGGGCGGCGCCGGGCCGGGGAAGAGCAGGCCGTCCGGCCACAGCAGGGGGCCACCGAGCGTCCGGCCGGCTGTGGGATCCGGCGCCCTGGACACTCTGACCACGGCCCACCCCCGCCCACTCCCCCCAGCAGCAGGAGCCCTTCCGCTCACGGATGAGGCCGTAGTGGCCGTGAGATGCAGCGATAAATTTAGATTCTTTGGGTGTCTGCAGGTCATTACTGGAATTATAGCAACTGGCTGGGAGGTCATAAAGTTCCCTTGACAGGTTGTGAATTCCAGGCCCCCAGTAACTGCAGAGGCGGCCCACGTCCTCCTTCATTATCGTCAAGAAACACTCGTCTCAGGAAGGCCCGCAGACAATTAGAAAGGGGAAGCTGGGAAAGGCGGAGTGGCTGGCTTCCGTGTGGAGAGCCTTGGCTTCTCCTGGGCTGTGGCGGGAAGGGCCGAGGCCCTCTTTCGGAGACGCGGCGTAAGCGAGAAGCGCGCCGAAGCGCAGCCCCAGCCAGGGCACGGCCTTGCCTTCCCGGAAGCTCGGCCACCCGCTGTCCCGGCCGGCGGGCTCCCGGGCCCCGCGCTGGTGCTGCCCTTGCCGGCAGGCCTGGGCGGAAGCTGACTCCGCAGCTGTCACCATGACGCGGACAGGCTGCTGGCACTGGGCTGGGGAGCCACACGCCTACGGGCCTGAAGACCGGCTCAGGTCCCCTCCTGTTATGTCAGGCGCGAGGCAGAGGCTCGGAACCTTGTACCGAGCAAACGTCTCCCCTGGAACACTGTCTCCTGCTGGGCACACCCGGAGGCAAGCCACAGGGTTGCCTTGAACCTTAAACCACCCATAAAAATGCACTCAGTCCCTCAGCACTTGGGACCGTGGCCACATCATGACGTTCTAGTGACGCATGTGGAGAACATGTGTCCATCGTTAGCCCGCTAGCCACCATGCCTGCATTCCTTGTAGGCCCAGCCTCACGCGCAGATTCAGCCATAACTGGCCTAAGTTTAAAATCACCTGAAAAAGAAGCATAACTGACTTTCATGGTTTAAAGGAAATGTTATTCATAAGATTATAGGATTTTAAGCTCTTACAAATAAGCAGTTCAAATCAATGTATTTTTGTGGAAAATGTGGTCTAATTAAATTTTGTACTGTCACGTATGTCTCCCAGACTTTACAAACTTCTTGTGTACCTTGAGGCTTCTGGAACAGAAAGATTTGGGAAACTCTGGTTTGGGCCAGGTTGGAGGGGCCCCTCTACTACAGGACTTCCCGGGTTCGGGTGTACAGCCAGAGGCCTGCCTCGGAGGAGGGGGTGTGCCCCCACGTGTCACCAGCCAGGGCTTTTCTTCTCCAACACATGATAACCTCTGGGGTGACTTGGGGGACCCACAGGGGACAGTTTGAGAAGTGCTGCTTATTTCAGTGAAAAAGTGTGCAATTAAGAAAACAAATAAAATATTTGTAAAATGCTTAAGAGCGCAGCCCAGTGAATGTCGACCGTCGTGAATGAAGTGAGAGGCTCTGCTTCTGTAGGATGAACCGTCTTGCTGCCCCAGTGTCTTCCTCCTGGAAACCTGGTCGGTAAACAAACCCACCCCTTCTCGGACTCCATCCTTAATGAGAGATTTTATGTTTTCGGCGATCATGTGTGGAGGTCTTACGATCACCTTACGTTAGCCTGATGCCATTGAAACAAAAAATCGGTCCAAGAACACAAGCCTGACACCTTCCTTGGAGAGTTACAAAACGTTGTGTTTACCAGACAGCGTGTCATGTTCATGGTGACAGGAAGAACTTCTGTGGACTTCATGGGAATACGAAAGTGTCTCAAAATTAAAAATAATTTTTCCAAAATTACTGTGTAACTGATCAGATCACTCTGCCCCATGACACCACTGTGACCCCAGAGTTTCTGCAGAGAGTCTAGCAAAGGTCTGATTTGGAGTGAAAGGCAGACAGAAGCCCTCTGGAGCCCCGTACCGCTCAGCGAACGAGCACGGCATTTCCTAGACCTTGTACGGTTTTCTCATTCATATCGTATCGATTTGTGACAGCGATTACATGCTCTCTTGTAGTACAGGGAAGAGGGTTTTTTAACCGACTGTATGACTTGTAGACTTTGTGGGAATTTTCATTAAGCTCAGTGAATTGTACAAGCTGAGGAAAGCCAAGACAAACGAGTTGGAACCGACTGGCGTGAAGGCCGGCCCGAGTTTAGATTGTGTTTCTCAGGCAATGTTCCGGGATCCGGTCTGTTGTAATAAAACCATGCTCCAGGGCTGCAGAACTTTGATGGAAGGAGAATCCTCCCCCCTCTTCCTCTTGAACAGCCATATTTGGGGACATCCAGGCACCAAGAGGAGGGAGGGATAGATCTGTGCCCCAGGAACCCTCCTTCCCAATAGAGGGTTTTGCCCATCCTGGCTGACTTGGTGTTTCTAATAACCACCCTTACAGGGGTGTCTGGAGGTCTGCCTGCCCCCGCCCTCAGGGACAAAGCAGGATGCCTGTGCCATGGCCTTCTGGTCCTCTCGGGGGCCTGGTGACCCTCCAGTAGTCACATCCCCACCACCATGCCCTGGGACTGGATGCAGGGCTCTCCTTTCCTCTTCTGGGCAGCCTGTTAACCTGGGGTGTCAGGATGTTTTCTGTCGAAGTTAGAAATAATATTTCCTTTAGAAGCTGGGATAAGGCTCTGGCTTTTCTGTGATGTTCAGACTTTCCCCTTTTAGGGTTGGCTTCTTCTCCACACCACACAGGGGACCCAGATTTTCTGCTTAGGGCCTGCCTTGGTCAGGAAGATCTATTTGTTGTGGTGGTTTTGACTATTGAATTTTTCTCAACCTGTTTTAGTTTGTTTTTTTGTTTTGTTTTGTTTTTTTGTTTGTTTGTTTTTCCAAACACCTCCACAGGTAGTTCCCAGCTTGGCATGATTTGGGGCCTTTTGCCCACAGGCTCCTGGGCCCCTGTCCTGCACCCTGTCCCGCACCCTGTCCCAGACAGCACATACCCCCACCTTCCAGGAACACGTGTGTGCTCTTCTCTGGATCTGACACTGTCCTGGCTTCTCTACCCACCACTCTCCATCCCTCCAGAATCTCCTCACGCTTGCCCCTCTGTGACCTTCCCCGGCCTCTGCCAGCCCCTCTAGAAACTCAGCTCTTGTTCCCTCTGGTTCTGTGGCCTGTGCACATGGCATCCTCCCCACAGTGACACCTGTCTTTCCCCGTCTGCTGCCATGGTCAGATGGAAGCTAGGGATGTGCTACACTTGCTTCCTGAGGGACTGTGTCAGTAAATCGCTGGTTACCAAGTGATGTGGCGAGGCGCCTGGTGCAAGAGGTTCATCCTGCCCTTCCACTGAAGGTGCCGTCCCCCACCCCGGGCTTCCTGCGCCGGCACCCCAGCGTCGGGGGCCTTATCTGTGTGTGTCCCCTCCAGTCTAGATGGCACCTTGACCGTGCCTAGACGGGCCTTTTTTTTTTTTTAAAGATTTTATTTATTTGTCAGAGAGAGAGAGAGAGTACATACAGCAGGCGGAGAGGCAGGCAGAGAGAGAGGAGGAAGCAGGCTCCCTGCCGAGCAAGGAGCCCAATGCAGGACTCCATCCCAGGACCCTGGGATCATGACCTGAGCTGAAGGCAGCGGCTTAACCAACTGAGCCACCCAGGCGTCCCAATGGTGGCCTTTTTATCAGGTTGGCCTCCAGTATTTACAATATCTACCGGTATTTAGTTCACATGTCTACCCAACCAAGACATTTTAAGCATCTGAGCTTGTGATGTGAATTATATTTTAAACAACATTATGACGCGTGGAGCATTTCATTCTTCAGTGAAGCTTCCCTGGTGTGCACCAAAAGCATGTGGTGTCTCCCAGCTTCCAAAGGTGAGTCTCCTGTAGGGGTGCCTGGGGTTCTCTAAAGGCACTTGCTGAGAGGCTGAAGAGTGGCCATTCAACTCCAAGAGATGCTCCCCATGTTGAAAATTGGTCCAGGATAAGAACATTCCAGAAGAACCAATACTGCATTTTCTTTTCTAAAATTCTCCTAAACGTCTGCTCTGCAGAAGACCCTCTGAAAAGAGCACGGTAGGTAAGAGCAGGACCTAAGACAGACACGTCCCATCCCTGACAAAGGGCTCCCAACCCATAAAGTCCTCCCTGTACTCAACAATAAGAAAATAACGTTCTGGTTGGAAAATGGGCAGATGGATTGCACACCCTCCACCAAAGCAGCTACCAGTTTGGCAGGAAGCGCAAGAAAGGACACCTGCTCCTCATCGACCAAGAGCGAGACACAAGACGATGTCACAGTGAGACAGCGCGGCACACCCCCAGCCGCTCTGGGGAGCGGGATGGTGGCTTCTGACAAAGGCGGCCTGCAGCTTCCTTGCGACCCAGCAGTCGCACTTCTGGTCACACACCCTCCGGAAATGGAAATTCATGTCCACACAAAAGCTGTGCCCTAATGTTCAGAGCACTTGTACTGAAAACGGCCCTGAAATTGGGAACAACTCAAATGTCTTTCCCAGAGTGAGTGGGTAACTGGCCCGTTCGCGATCGGCGCTTACCAGCAGAGAGCAGTGAATGGTGGACGCACGGCACAGCTTGAGTGTGTGCACAGGGTGTTGTGCTGAGGGCGGAAAGCTGTCCCTCGAAGGTGTGACGCTCTTGACATGACAGACGTATAATGGTGGCGAGCAGATCAGTGGTGGTCAGGGACCGGACTGGGACAAGGAGGGACTGTAGCAGGCTGTCTGCATGGGACAGACTAGGGCTGTGTCCTGCTGGGGGTGGCAGGTATGTGAATCTAAGTATGTCATAAACCTGCATTTTAAAAATGCAAAGATGTTTCAAAACGTCATTAACAATGTAAAAATGTTTAAGTGTGCATAGAGCCTGTGACATCCTAATACGCTCCGCGGCGTATTGGCTAGGACGGCACCAGCGTCAGCTTTCCGGTCTGCAAACACTGCCGGGTCCTGAAAGCTTGTCATCAGGGAAAGGTACGTGGAAGCTCCATCCATATTCAATGTTTTATGAATCTCAAATTTTTTCAAAAGTTTTTAAAAATATGTTCCTACCACATTACCAGGTTTAAAAAATTAAAAAAAAAAAGTGGGTGAGAGTAGGCATGTTGCTGGCTTTGCTGCTATGAATCCCAGAAAACAGCTTCGCATGTGACTATGGGGGTGGGGACAGACCCACTTGCAGAAGGAAAGTCCATCCCAAAGCCAGAAGACGACTTTTCCCTCGAAGATTTGGGGAAGAAAGGAAGCGCTTTGAGTAGAAAACAGCACGTTCTGAACTTGAAACTGCTCGTTGCTTATTCGTTGATTAGCCTCGTTACCTTGTGTTTTAATGACTTAAAAAACAGATCCAGAACAGCCAGAGAATGTCCACATGAGCGCTGGGCGTCCCCACACGGCAGCTTTCACATCGTGCGCGTATGAGATATGGAAAACTTCTTCCTGACACTGATCACATTTGAAACTTCATACTTTCTTAATTCAGTCTGTTACTGACAGTAATGTGTTTTAACTCGAGAATGTGTTGGTTCAGTGCATATGACTTGGCTTGTGAGAACGTCCACCGTACACGCTGACATTGGATTTTCTGTCACGATGACTTAGGCGTGAGGACGGCAGTGAGTGATTCCTGCCAGTCAGGCAACTTTCAGTGGAACCCCACTTGAATGGTAATAATCTGCTCCTGTAATTGCTGTGGAAAAGGAAAACCCTCTGGAGATTTTACATCTAATCATTTATTTATAAATCTGTAGATGGCAGTCTGCAGAATATGCATCGGGGGTCAACTTTGTGCTCAAAACAGTTGCCTGGTGTTTACATTTCACAGTGTATTTTTTTAACAGTACCTCCAGCCCCCGTGATCACAAGAGGACCCTGGCTTGCTGGTAGCTGCTCTGCCCTTCATCCCAGGGCCCAGCCACTTCATTACAGATGCTTCTGCAGAGGCCGGTCCCCTCTGTATTAGCAGAAATATGCATGTTTTTCCATCTCATTAATTCAGTCTACATACAATTAATTTTTGCCGATTAATAAACCCCTTGGTGTCAGTGACAGCCGTCTAAGCCACTTCACCTGGTGTGGAAGAGAGAAGTGTGCTTGCGCACTCCCACCCCTCGTCTGAAGCTCTTTGCCGCATCTGTGGGCTGGAGGGTGTCCGTGCATAAATCAGGCATCGCGAGGAAGAGTGTGAACTGCTGAGCACTGGCCTCAGCCCAGCTGTGGGGCGGTCTGAAATATTAATTAGCTCCACTCGTGTTTGGGATAGATGGAGACGTGGAGAAGCCGTTCTTGCTCCTTGGGGTCTCTGGCCACACGGAAATTTATCGGAGCCTAAATAAGTCAGCTAACTTTTTCTTTCTTTCTTTCTTTTTCTTTCTTCCTTTCCTTCCTTTCCTTCCTTCCTTCCTTCCCTTCCTTCCTTCCTTCCTTCCTTTACAAATTAAATATTCAACTAATTTGGACACCACTGAAAGGACATCTTTTCCGTGTTTTCAGATCTCATGATTTTTCTTAAACCCTCTAAGTAGAGAGAGGCGATTGTGCATATGACAGTTCCTCCTGCTGGTAATATTCAAAGGGAAAGGGAAATACCAAAAATGAGAATAGGGCTTTGAAATTGAAAGGAGGCACCACCTCCTTCGAGACATGGGGACGTTAGACGTTCCCCCGAGATCCTGGTTTTGCTGTTTTCTTCTCTGCCTTTGCAAGGGGACAGCTCTCTGCAACAAATGAATTTCTCTCAGATCACCACCAGCCAGGAGGGAATGTAGTTCTAACTGTGGTGTTAAGGATTCTTGGGTTCCTTGCATGGATTTGTAAGAAGGACAGTCGCCATCCACAGCAGGAGTCATTTAGGGGTTCGCACTCCTGAAGTCGCTGGAATGGCTTTCCCTTCCTAAGGGCTTTGCACATCGGATATGGAGCTAGAGCTTATGGTGGGCCTGAGCAGCTGATGAAGTTGTCCAGAGAAAGGCTTCAGAGGGCCTACCCTGACGTGTTCACAGGAGTGACGTCACAGAAGGTTCTGGACTGTTCAGTGAGGAGATAGAGCCAGTGTCATTGGTCAGCTGGGTTGAAAGCAGGTGGTTGATTGGAAGTTAGATAACCATTCAGTTTGCTGGTTTTTAAATGTGCCGTATCTATCACACCTATCAATTGTGATGATTAACAAGAATGTTTTAGCAAGAATATTTAGTAGGGATGTATTATGGCTTGAGTGAGACTCTCCATCTGGGTACGGATCACAGAAATCAGATCTCATTGGTGTTTGCTGAAGCTCCCTGCTCGGCCAGAAGCAGCCTTACCGGTTCCCGGTAATGAGACCTGACCCTAAGCCTGCTGGCCTCGATCTCCCTCCTACGTGCAGCCCCTTTCCCCGTGTGTGACTGGTGGGGCCTGGCCCTCCTTAGGTGGGCTCCTTCCCTGCGGGCCTTTCTCCTGTTCTCCAAAGTTATACTTTCCACAGCTCAGTGGTGTGAAGTGGGAGTTCGGTGGCTTGTGCGGGAGTGAATGCGTGAGGTACAGTTGAGCCTTGAAAAGCAAGGCTCCGGGGCACTGACCCTCCACACGGCTGAAAACCGACACACAGCTATTGGCTCTCTGCACCCCCCAAAACTTAATGGGCTTCTGTTAACGGGAGGCCAGTTAACCGTCTGTTAACTCGTATTTCGTGTATTACTTGTGTTATGCTGTCTTCTTACAATAAGGTCAGACCAAACACTGTGAAGAAAATCATAAGGAAAACACACAGGATCGTAGTGCATCAAACCGAGTCCGCGAACAAGCGAACCCACGCGGCTGTGCCCTGTTGGTGTGGGGTCAGCTGTCTTTTCTGAACAGGGGACTTCGAGTTCCTGACTGTGCTCTGAGTTCATGCAGAGGAAGCCGGGTCGACGACAACTCAGCACTTCACGAAGGCTAATGAAGAACCATTAGCTGGCTTCTGAGAGGAGCACGTCAGCCTCTCAGTCCCGGAGTATCTGCTGCTTTTGTGATGAATCGTATGCACACGCAGCTCCGACTTCTGCCCCAGTTTCCCACCAGCTGAGGACGTGTTTCTGTCCTTCTTGCGCCACGGTGTGTAGTTCTCCCCGAGTTCTGAGGATCGGCCATGAGCCTTTTCCTCCCTGGCCTCTGGTGGTTCTCAAGGTTAAGACCGTGACCGTGGCAGCTCACCCACCATCCACATCTGGTTCACGGTGCTTTTTAACGTCAGTCATAGACAGAACTGCCCCTCTGGCTTCAGAAGTCCAGCTTTCCTCTGAGAAAGTTAGTAGCTCTTCAGACTTAACGTCCAGAGCAGTAGAACGAGGCAGGCTCTGGGCAGCCCTGGTTTGCGGTGGGTAAGTGAACACGAGCACATTCTTCCAGAAGGAGAAGTTCTTTATGCTGCTGGTAGTAGAGTCAGAGAAAAGAACAGCGAGATCTTTAAGTCCGCATCCCGGGGGCCATCAGGATGGACCTGGATGGTAGTTGTGCGAGAGTAAGGAAGAAGACGGGAAGCCTCATCTTTGTTACTGAGAGGCCTGCCTGTCCTGAGTGGCGTTTCTTCTCTGCCTGGCGTACATGACCTACCATGAGCAGGGACTGGTTCAGGGCACTGAAGAAATGGGTGTGGAGCACCAAGGAGGAGCCCCGAGGCAGAGGAGAGAAAGCGCTCATGTCCTGGCCACCAAGCTGATGCTGGAGTCTCTGGACCACAGATGTGGGCAGAGACAACCCCTCTCTCCGGACCTGCCTGCAGAGAACCCAAGCCTGAGCCGTCCTGAGGCTGCAGCCTCCCGTCCTGGCCTGGCAGAGCTGGTGGAGGACGTGGTGGGCTGTGCCTTATTCACCCTCCCACCCGTGTGGCAGCTTCTAGAGTGTGCCTAGAGACACTCAGCACGTGCTGATGCGCCAAAGAGGAATGGTGCCATGCCCGTTCAGTTCCGGGCACGCTCCTGTCCCTGGAAGGGAGACGACTGCACTGAGTGTCACTTACAAACATCTCTTGTTTCCTGGAGGCTGGGGGATACGGTGGTTCAGTATTACATAGTTTTGGGGGTATTTTTAGGAAGAAACATCTGTTTCCTTTTGATCCTTTGTTTCTTAAAATATTCAACAGAGTCACCCATTTCTAGCAAGTGTATTTTCATTCACTTTTTTTCCCATAAAATACTTAACTGAAAGTGGCAAGTGGGGTGGTTCACAGTTTTTCCAAGCAGAGGAGTTCAGTTGCAGACTCAGCTACCGCCAGTTTCTGGTTTGGTTCCTGGAAATGGGGTTCGTGTTTTTAACCACATACGTAATAATTGGCAGGAAGATGTTCAGTTTTCAGAAGCTAGGAGTGAGAGGAGCATGGGTACCAGGAAGGGGACAGTAGCTTGGGAGTTGTGAATATTTGTTTTCAAGTTCTGACTTCTGTTTAATTTTTTTTAAGTGTTCTAAGGAAGGAATCCTGGTGGGGCAGATCTGTCAGCTTACACAGGCATACACCCCTCTTCTGTACTCTTTTTGGTCTCTTTTCCCGGATAGTTATGCCAGCTCTTCTGAAGACCTTGTACACCAGGCAGAGGACCGTTTCTGCTGGAAGGGCTGAGCTCCTTGGCTGAGCTGTTGGTCACACTCCGATCGGCCCGGCTGAGAGCTGACAAGTTTGCTCTCAGTTGCTTTGTGCTGTGTGACCTCAGATCCTTGGTCCCATGGATCTCTGTGCTAGGCCAGCAAGGCCGGGGAGAGGAGGAAACAGGCCATGGTAACTCTGAGACTGCGCGGAGTCTAACACAATTGGCCATGTGGTGTGTAAGCAGAGAGATGCTAGGTCTGTCTGATGAAGTGGTGGGCTCGTCCAGACAGGTCTTAAGTCCCCGCAAGTCCATTGAATCTTGGGCTCTGGGTGGACTCAAAGCTGAAAGTCATGGCATCCTCTTCTGTGGATCTGGTTCAGAAAACCATTTCTCAGGTGTTTCAGGTTTTGATCAGAACAGAGATGCGCAGCGAAAGCAGCCCCACCCGTGGAAGCCGGTCCTGTGTTTGTGCGTATCTCCACCCACTTAACAAGTCCGGGTGTATCCAGCCTTTCAGAGAATATATGAACTTGATGGGAAGCAAACTCTTAGCAGGGGTACAGTGAGGCCCACAGATCCATCAAATCATTTATGTACATTCCTAAAGTGAATCCTAAATCATTTCCGAGTACATTCAGTAGTGCCTCTTGGCCTCACTTTCTCTCGTAAATTTTCACTTAACAGTTCACTGACCATCATGAGCTCTTCACAAAAGGCGGTGAAGTGTCCATCCCGTGAATGACAGAGCTGCCTGCACGCGTGGGCCGCGCTGGCGGAGGCCGTCAGGCACTAAGTATGTGGGGGTGGAGGGTAAGAACACTCCGTGGCCTTTGGGGTGGTCTGACCGTGGGGTCTCGGTGAGCCTGGAACCGCAGAAAAGCTGGAGCAGCACCGGCCAGCGGGGCCCGTTCCCTGGGCTGAGGTCACCCTGCGGGAGGGGCAGGGCCCAGGGTGGGAAAGCACAGTGCAGGACGGCAAGGGCCGTGACCAGCCAGTCTGGCGGGAGCTCAGGGTCCCTCGAGGGGGAGCCTGAGTCCAGGCCAGACTGATGGGGTGGGGCACGGGGGGTTGGTTCTGACGAACACCAGATGCAGAATTTGGATTTGATTCTGTGTGCATGATGAGGAATCCGGAAAGTCTTGCGACCATGATGGTGGCAGGGACCAGGCAGGGTGTTCAGAAGACTTACCTGCTCTGGGCAGGTTCTCTGGAAGGGAACGGAATGGGGCCAGGACAGTTCCGCGGCTCTGCTGGTTGTGCAGGATGCGGGTGGGAACTGTGCATGGGCAACAAAAGGGAAAGGAGATGGGAGACATCACAAAGCCAAACTCAGCCGTATTTCCGGGGGTTTTCAAACATGGGTCAGTAGGAGAATTTTAGTGCCATCATGTACAGCAGTAGGGAAGCCTGAAGGTGTTACTGCCTTGGGGAGAAAGCTGTGTGCGTGACATGGCATATTGCATTGGAGGTGACAGCCAGCATCCAGGTGGCCCTTCAGAGCAGGCAGCTGGCTGAGCGGAGCCTAGGGGCAGTGGACTCTGTCACTTGCACTCCCTTGCCCAGGGACACCTGACGCTGAGTCCACACAGAGCCTTGGTCGGGAGGCAGGGAGGGGCAGAGAATCAAGAGGAGGGCTCCGTGCAGGATCCGGTGTGGAGGCAAGCAGAGACGGGCAGCTGGGGCGGCTTTCCAAAAGAAACCAGAATCCAGACTCTCACCTCCTACCTCGTGGCTGGTGCACATGAAGCACGGCGCATGACGCCCAGTGCACGGGGAGCTCTCCGCCCCACCAGCCCTGTGATGCCTGTCACTGGTATTCCAGGCGCTCTGGCTGATGGGGATTGGTGTGGCTGGTGTCGAATTGATGGAGGAGGGGCGCTTAACCTTGGGCTTATATTCGGATTTAGAAAAGCACTTGGATCTGGGGGCATTACAGGTGGGAGGACCGGAGTGGACTGACAGGGAACCATCTGGAGACACCTGTACACGACCAGATATTAAACACCTCGCAGCCCCCATCACCTCTGCCACCGTTGCTCAGCTCGCTGCCGTGCACATCCACACATGGGCATGGCCAGGCTCCAGTAAAATGTGGTTTACAAAAACAGCGGCTGGGCCTGGTTTGGACTGTGGAGATGCCGATTCTTGTGTGGGGACAAACGTAATCTGAGCAATGGTTTAAATGCTGGGTAACTGTTGGCAAGGAGGGGCTGTAGGTGGCCCGCTGTGGTCCCCTTAGCCTGAGCTAAGGGGTTGCAGTGGAAGGAAGAAGCAGCTCGCAGTTCCCTGCTGTCATGAAAATGGCCCAGAAGGACACAGTGCATAAGTGCGGGGCATCTCTCCTGGGGGAGCTCCAGGGACCCCAGATTCCCTTGTCGCTGCCCATCCATCATTCCCAGCATGTGCAGTGATGGGCGCTGTGATCAGTTATCCGGACTGCCCACGGCTCTCTGGCAAAGCTGCAGAGTGCGGAGGCAAGTTGCCACCAGGCATCTGTACACAAAAACGGGTAGATCTTCCCCATGCGATATTAATACACCGACAAAAACTGAGTTGCCTGTAGGATTCTAGTTTCTGACAGATTAATTTTGTACCTGGGCCTGTCATGTGCTCTCCTAAGCACTGACAAACCTGAGACAGTAAGAGAGCCAGAACATGTGTAAATACAGTTGTTTTTAACATGATAGCATTTTTAAAGTGAGAATAAGGCTATTGCTTCTTCCCATTTTCATGTGTTTGTACTCTAATTTCCTGTTCCTCAGACCCTAAGCAGCTACAGAACCTTGGTCAGTAAGTCTTGCATGAAGAGGGGTTGCAACTTGTTAGAAGCAGTCATTTCAGTCCATTTGTTCCATTGTTATCAGCACTAAATAATGCCTTTTACGCGTCCTGTTGGGATTAGGACAGGGATGCCAGATAGAATACAGGATGCCCAATTAAATTCATGTTTCCGGCAAAGAGTGAACCATTTTTCTTTCTAGTATAAGTATTCTACAGAAAAATGTTGTTGATTTGAAATTCAAATTTAACTAGGTGACCTGTATTTTTCATTTTTTCACTTGAGTGTAATTGACACACAACGTTAAGTTAGTTTCTGGTATACAACCCAGTGACTCCTCATCTATGTTGTGCTGTAGCCCCCGTCACCGCACAGTGCTGTGACAGTACCGTGGACTCTGCCCTCTGGGCTGTACCTTTAGTCCTGTGACGTACTCAGTCCATACCCGGAAGTCTGTACCCGCCCTTACCCATTTGCCCAAAGGCCCCCAGTCTATACCCATCAGTTTATTTTCCGTATTTATAGGTCTGATTCTGCTTTTTGTTTATTCTTGTTTATTCTTCTGTTTTGGATTTTTTAGACTCCACTTGTGAGTGAAATGATACATTATCTGTTGTTCTCAGTCTGACGTATTTCACGTAGTACTCTCTAGGAGTATCTGTGTTGACACAAGCGGCAAATCTCCTTTTTCTGGCTGAGTAATATTCTTTGGACACACACTCCCTCTTTATCGCTGCATCTGTGGGCGGACGCTTCGGTGCTTCCGTCTCGGCTGCTGTAAGTCATGTTGCGGATGGGGACGGTGCAAGTATCTTTTCAGATTAGTGTTTCTCTTTTTTAGGGGTAATACGCAGTAGTGGAGTTACTGGATCATATATGATACCACCAACTTGCACTCCCACCAGCAGGGCAGGAGGGTTCCTTTTTCTCCACATCCTTCCCAACTCTCGTTGTCTGTTGCGTTGCTGATTCCAGCCATTCTGGCAGGTGTAAGGTGATGTCTCACTGGGGTTTTGGTTTAATTTCCTGATGGTGAGAGGTGGTGATCATTCTTTCATGTGTCTGTTGGCCACCTAGATGTCCTCTTTGGAAAAATGTCCATTCAGGTCCCCTGCCCATTTTTATTCAGATTATTTTAGTGTTGAGTTGTTTTAATCCTTTGTGTATGTTGAATATTAACCCCTTCTTGGATATGGCATTTGCAAATACCTTTGCCCATTCAGTAGGTCACCTTTTTGTTTTGTTGATGGTTTCCCTTCACTCTGTGAAAGCTTTTTATTTTGATGTATTGCCAATAATTTATTTTTGCTTTCATTTCCCTTGACCTGGAAGACCAATCTAGAAAAATGTTCCTGTGGCTGATGTCAGAGAAATTACTGCCTGTGCCCTCTTCCAGGATTTTAATGATTTCAGATCTCACATTTAGGTCTTTAATCCATTTTGAGTTTATCTTTATGTGTGGTGCCAGAAAGTGGTCCGGTTTCATTCTTCTGCATGTGGCTGACCAGTTTTCCCAACAACATTTGTTGAAAAGACTGTCTTTTTCCCACTGCATATTCCTGCCTTTGTCGTTGTAGATGAATTGACTATATAATTAAGGTTTTATTTCTGGGTTTTCTAGTTTGTTCCAGTGATCTGTGTGTCAGTTTTTGTGCCAGTACATACTGTTTCAATGACTACAACTTTGTAGTATATCTTATAACCTGGACTTGTGATCCCTCCGGCTTTCTTGTTTTTTCTCAAGATTGCTGTGGCTATTTGGGGATTTTTGTGGTTCCAAAAAATTTTAGGATTCTAGTTCTGTGAAAAATGCTGTTGATATTTTCATAGGGATTCCATCGAATCTGTAGACTGCTTTGGATGGTATGGACTTTTTACCAGTATTCTTCCATGAGCATAGAGTATGCTCCCATTGTTCGCGTCCTCTTCCATTCCCTTCATCAACATTTACAGCCCTCAGAGCACAGGTCTTTCACCCGCTTGGTTAAGTTTATTCTGAGGGATACCATTACTTTTGGTGTGCTGTAAATGGAATTGCCTTAATTTCTCTTTCTGCTACTTTGTCTTTCATGTATAGAAACACTGCTAATTTCTATTAATTTTTGTATCCTGCCACTTTACTGAATTCATTTATTCTAGTAGTCTTTTGATGGAGTCTTATGGCTTTTTGTGTATAGTATCATGTCATCTGCAAATAGTGGCAGTTTAACTTCTTCTTTACCAACGCGAATGCTTGATTTCTTTTTCTTGTCTGATTGCTGTGTCTGGGACTTCCGACTGTGTTGAATAAAGTGGTGAGAGTGGACATCCTTGTGTTGTTCCTGATCTTAGAGGAAGAGCTTTCAGTTTTTAACCAGAAAATATGATCGTAGCTTTGGGTTTGTCATAGGTGGCTTATATTATGTTGAGATATGTTCCCACTCAACCCATTTTGTTGGGAGTTTTCTTTCTGTATCCTCTGAGATATTATATGATATATCATGTTCACTGATTTGCAAACATTGAGCCGTCCTAGCATCTCTGGAATAAATCCCCCTTGATCATGGTGAATCAGCTGTTTAATGTATTTTTTAATGGGGCCTACTAATATTTTGTTTTTCATCTATGTTCATCAGGAATATTGGCCTGTAGGTCTCTTTTTTTGTGGCATCTTTATCTGGTTTTGGTACCAGCATAAGACTAGCCTCATCGAATATACTTGGAAGCTTTACTTCCTCTTTTATATTTTGGAAAGGTTTGAGGAGAGTAGTTATTGACTCTTCTTAAAGTATTTGGTAAAATTCACCTGTGAATCCCTCTGGTTGGATTTTTATTTTGGGGGGAAGTTTTAAAATAACAATTCAATTTCATTAGTAATAATTAATCTATTCAAATTTTTTGTTTCTTACTGATTTTGTTTTGGAAGATTATATGTTTCTAGGAGTCTATCCATTTCTTCCTAGATTGTCCTGTTTGCTGGCATATAACTTTTCATGTTATTCTTATAATTCTTTGTATCTCTATGGTGTCAGTTCTCTTTCATTTCTGATTGCATTAATTTGGGATCTTTCTCTTTTTTTGATGAGTCTAAGGGTTTATCAGTTTTGTTTATCTTTTCGTAAACCATTTCTTGGCTTTATTTTCTTTCCATTTTTTAGTCTCTTTGTCATTTATTTCTGCTCTGATCTTTATTGTGTCCTTCCTTCTCATCTTGGGCTTTATTCTTTTTTCTTTTTCTTTTTCTTTTTTTTTTTTTTTTTTAGTTCCTTTCATTGTTAGGCTGTCTGAGCTTTTTCTTGGGGTAGGAAGGCCTATCTCACTATATATTTCCCTCTTAGGCCTCCTTTTGCTATGTCCCAAAGATTTTGGACGACTGTGCTTTCATTTTCATTTGTCTGTGTTTTGTTTTGTTTTTTTATTTTTTTGCTTTGATTCCATGATTGACCCATTGGTTGTTTAGTGGCATGTTGTTTAGCCTCCACATGTTTGTTTCTTTACCAGTTTTTTCCTTGTGATTGGTGTCTAGTTTCACACCATTGTGGTTAGAAAACATACATGATACGATTTCAGTCTTCTTTAATTTATTGAAGCTTGCTTGGTGGACTAACATGTGACCTATTCTGGAGAATATCCCGTGTGCACTTGAAAAGAATGTTTTTAACTGGAACATTCCATATACATCTGTTATGTGCATCTGGTCTAATGTGTCATTTAAAGACACAGCTGCTTTATTGATTCTGTTTGATGATAGCTATTGATATAAGTTGGGGTGTTAAAGTCCCTTCTTGTTAGAGTATTACCATCAGTTTCTTCCTCTGTCAGTTCATTATTTGCTTCATGTATTTAGGTGCTCCAGTGTTTGGGTGCATAGATATTTACAATTGTTTTATCTGCTTGTTTGATCCCATTATCATTACATAATACCCTTCTTTGTCTCATTACTGTCTTTGTTTAAAACAAGTCTATTTTGTCTGATACCAGCATTGCTACCCTGGCTTTTTTTTTTTTATTAAATTTTATTTTTTATAAACATATATTTTTATCCCCAGGGGTACAGGTCTGTGACTCGCCAGGTTTACACACTTCACAGCACTCACCATAGCACATACCCTCCCCAATGTCCATAACCCCACACCCCCTCTCCAAACCCCCGTCCCCCCATCAACCCTCAGTTTGTTTTGTGA
>NW_019154096.1:78140954-78269706 GCF_002288905.1 Enhydra lutris kenyoni
TTGCAATCTTTAGATAAGCTATCTAGCTGATCTCCTGCTACCTGAAGTCGTCTCAGCCTGCTACTTCTCCGCCATCTTGACTCCTCTCTACCCTGGCTTTTTTTCCACTTCCGTTTGTATAGTATATGTTTTCCATCCCTTCACTTTCAGTCTGTATGTATCTTTAGTCTCTTTAGGCAGCATATAGATGGGTCTTAGTTTTTTTCTATCTTCATTCCCCCCAACCCCATGTCTTTTCGTTGGAATATTTAGGCCATTTATATTTAAAGTAATTATTGATAGATACGTATTTATTGCCATTTTGTTAATTGTTTCTGGTTGTTTATGTAGTTCTTCTCTGTTCCTTTCTTCTCTTGATCTCTTTGTGATCGATGAGTTTCTGTCATATTTGGCTTTCTTTCTCTTTATTTTGTGCATCTATTTTAGGTCTTGGGTTTGCCATTACCCTGAGGTTTCATATATAGCATCCTGAGTATATAGCAGTCTATATTAAGTTGATGGTCATTTGATGAACACAGTCTTAATGAGGAAATTTGCATTTCCAAGCGTCTGTGAGTTCTGTGAGATTTTCAAATACATGTTTGCATTGCAATTAAAATCTTTAAACATCTCATCATTTATAAAGGTAAAATGTTTCTTAAAATTGGGAGTCACAACTGGGAAATGTTTTCATACAAGGAGTTCGAGTTACTATTTCTTAAACTAGAGTTTTCTTGAGTGAAAATCCTTTGAAAAGAAATGGATCCTAAAATTCTCGGGCCTGAGACTCCAGTCTAAGCCACGGACTTAAATTCCAAATGGAGCAAACTTGAGGCCTCTGTAGGCATGCTGCTGCAGGTGCAGAGAGGGACATCTGCACAGAGAAGTAAGGCCTAGTTCTGGGAAGAGGGAGCTAGAGATTTGGGACCAGAGAAGAGGAGAGAGACTCCAGAGCATTAACGACTGCATTGTATTCGTGGTTGGCAGAATGAGGCCGCTCAAATCCATGTCTGACCTTGGGGATTGGGTGACCCTGCCTGGGGCAGCAGAGAGAGAACAGGCTGTCCCTTCTGCTCCCACCAACTAGATTTCCAGGAGGCCTCCTGTCTCTTTGTCCCCCTCCGCTCTTCTCAGGCTCTCAGGGTGGAGGCGTTTAGGGATCAGGTCTAGGCTCAGTGCTGCGAAGTGCTGCCCCCTGGCTCCCGGGTTCACATGCAGGGCCTCTCCCCTTGTCCCCGCTGTCAGAACACCTGTAAATAAATGCTGCTTTGTTTTTGCTGGAAAACCCTGTGACACCCCCTTCTCTCTTCCCCTGGGAGGGCTGTGAACCGGGTACAGGCGTGGAGCTTACGGTCCACAGACCTGCCTGCCTGCAAGTGTGACAGCCTCCCAGAGGGCTGTATTGATTTTTTAAGAGGAAGAAAAAGGCATATAAAATTGGACTTTCCAACCTTCTTTGAGTAGAAATTGGTGCTTCCAAAGGGAATTTTAATTGGCCAGCTTTGCAGCTAAAATGTTTTCTACCCCTTTCTTTCTCTTCTTCATCGTGCCTCTGTTCATCCTTTTAGACTTCCCCCCACCCCATTTACTTTTACTTCCTGCTCTTGAGCATAATTGGGTCCTTTACTGGTGGACTTCTGATTAAAAGATCTTGGGGTGTTGCTAAGTTTGAGCACCCTGGAAGGAAGGCAGAGGGTGCTGGGGGTGCAGCCAGCTCGCAGAAGGAAGGGGGGCGGGAAATGACATCTGTGCTCGCTGTTCAGAGTGAATCATCCTTCAAATTGAAAATCTGGGTTTCCAGTGCCAGTGACAATACTTGTTGAAGAAGTACAAATGTTTTCTGCTTCTTGTAATCTACTTCTTGCAAATATTAGTACTCTGGAAAAAAGATTTATTTTAATAATGTGAGTTTTGGAGTTTTTTTCTGTAGTTAACATTGTTTTATTACCCTATATCCTTGCCAGAAAGCACATTTTAAGAGTTTCAATTCAAAATTAAATATGACCTCAGTGTTTTAAAATACAATTACATTAACTGTCCATTTAATAGTTGCTTAAGATTTTTTTGGCCACTAATGTATAGTCAGTATACTTGTCTGATATTAAATACAGGGTTTTCGGCCATGCTCGCCAGCTAACGTGTTCCAGCTGCAACAATAAATAGGAGCAAAGGCTTTCTGAGAAAGTGAGCTACAGAAAGTTGTTCCCAGATGAAACTGCCATGTTCTCGTGTATCCTCAGCTATGCTTTTCTTTAAAAACTCCACTGTGTTTGATAATAGGGAACGATCTATTATTTATTTAGAACTGTACAAACCAATTTACAAGACAGGTAATTTAGTGGTAGTATTATTTATTAATGAGCCCAGTACACAAGTTAATGGGACCAAACCCGGTGGAGGTCAGCCCTCCTAGAACGTGTGCCTTTTGGAGAGAAAAGAAGTAGGATCTTCAGAACATTCGTTATTATTTTAACATTTAAATTAAGACATGTTCCCTTGCTAAGATGCAAAATAATTTTTTCTTTATTTTAAAGATTATTTATTTATTTATTTGATGGAGAGAGACAGCGAGAGGGGGAACACAAGCAGGGGGAGTGGGAGAGGGAGAAGCAGGCCTCCCACTGAGCAGAGAGCCCTGGGATCATGACCCAAGCCGAAGGCAGACACTTAACAACTGACCCACCCAGGCGCCCCTAATTTTTTTTTTCTAAATTGCATCACAACGAAGTAGTCTTGAAGCTGTTTGGAGATGAGTTTTGTTGACCGTACTAAGGCTGGGCCTGTGTTAGTCCTGTTGGTAGCAAAGGCATGAGAGCCTCGAGAAGGGGCGTGGCTCCCCAGGCTCAGGCACCATGTGCCGTCCCTGTCACGGGCTTTGCATCTGGGATGCTCGGTCCGCACAGTCCAGAATTCCCAGTCACTGAGGGATGGGGCGTGTGTATGCCTGCTTCCTGGGAGCGGGCTTCCTTCTCCTGTCTGTTTTCCTGGACGTGATCACAAGGCAGTGGCTGCAGAGAGTCAGCTGGTGCCCTCCACATGGCCGGGGATGGGGGGCGGGGAGTTCTCCCCACTAGGACCTCATCCCTCTTTCTGTGATGATCTAATGACCACCTCTTGGAAGACTGGAAAACCTAATGCAGAAATGAGGGGCAGTGTAAGTGGCCTTCATAGAACGTGTCTGTGGTTCCTGGAGCTCCACCTTCATCCGTGGTCAGAGAATGAACGTGGAGCTAAGTGTGCCATTTAACTTCATTTTCCTGTGTTTCATCTCATTATGCAGTTGATCGCCTTGTATCAGGAGTGGGGATGGGGCCACCGTGAAGGAAACTCACCGAGTTGTGTGTCTTCAAATCTGAAACACTTCCAGGTTTTGACTGTAGAGTCCTGTCAAAGTAAGCAAGATCAGAATTGATGGCCGGTCCCTGAGCTTTAACAAAGCCTGTTACCCAGCGGTCGGCTACAAAATCGGGAAAGGCAGAGAAATGTAGCTTTCACTATTTACAAAATCTTGGTGGGTTTTTCTTCCCCCCCTCGGGAGTGGTTTTCAGCAAATTATTCATTGGAAAAATGAAATCTGAAATGCAGGTTTTTTTCGGTGCACGAGCTATGGTGGCCGTGCTGACGCCACCGCGTCTTGTTTGTGCATTCGCTCAGCAGGCTCTGAGCACTAGCAGTGTGTCAGATAGGACGCTGGGGCCGAGGGACAGAGTTGGGGTCAGCAATGCGACAATGCACGGCCCTTCATTCAGATGCCTGGAACAGCCTTCGTGGGAACTACCCATCTGACGTCCTCATGCCACCTAGGCTGACATCTGCCCGAGCAAAAAGCCCGGCCACTCGTTCGCCAAAAGCCACATAGAGCAATAAATACTGTGGTTTTTCTCATTCTGAGCTTGGCTTCCATAGGGCCATGTGGGGAAGATGATGGGCCCGGGATAGTCTAAGGCCGAGCCATCTTATCTGTAAAGAGGAATGTCCTACGGAGTGCTCATCAAGGCATTTAAATGTAAACGTGGCCTTCCTATAAGGGTATAGACCAGTAGTGCCCAGTGGGCCGCTCCCTACAAGCCTGAGACCCTCTAGTATGGGCACCTCCTCTCTCTTCTTGGAAGTGTCTGGAATATAGAAGAACTAGAATTGGCGCTCAGATTCCCGTTGTCTTTGAATTGATAGGCAGTGGGCCTTGGGTGTCCACGTCTTACGGATTAGTGGAACTTTACAGAAGGTATGTAAGTGTCAGAGAACAGATCCAATCGCTCTACAGGCTGTATGCTACGTAAGGTACATGCTGTTGAGAAAGGAGCATGTAAACACGGGCTGTGTATGATAAGGAGGAGCTGTTTCCTTTTCTGGGAGGATCAAGAACGCTGGGTCCACGGAGGTGGTCCCGATAGTAAGGGCTTTTGACTCACTCTAATTCAAATCCTAGTTGCATCCCTTATGCCTTGGTTAAGTTCTTGTCACATAACTTCTGGACTCTGTTTCATCTTCTGCAACATAGAGGTACTATCTCCCTCGGGTTATGGGGAGGAATACATACAGAACACTTTCTTAATTAAATATCTGGCACATGTCAGGCACTCAGTAAATAGCCGCTGTGAACTTTTATGCACGTGTTTACCTTGTCTTGTTTCCCGATAGTTGACCGTCCCCTTTATTCAGTGGACCCCCCCTTTCCAGAATGCCATATTGTGTAATGAATGTCTGACTTTGAGACATTTTCTCGACAGGGACTTCTGTAGTCAGTTGCCTTGACTCTGGCTGACCTTGAATGTGTTATTGAGAGAGTTGGGATATTAAATTGCATGTAAGAAAGCCAGTCATCTTTTACCCATCTTGACTATGGCCCTGAGATTTTCCTGTTCTCAGGCTACTTTCTTTTCCCCCTTAACACCTGTTTGTTTTAGGGAGCAAAGGCCCTCTCACTGATGTTCCATTTTTCCTCTCTATCCCTAAAATTGTATATCCCAGAGCAAGCCCTTGTTGGAAACCTCTGTCTTTTTCCTTAGGCGTCCTTGCAAAAATTTAATGGCACGGAGCAATTAGTAGTGTGTAATGACTTTCTGCACTAGCATTCTGTCATTTGGGCACAGACATCGGTTTTCCTTATCTTGGCATGTGAAGGAAGGAGTCTGACTCCTGTCTGTCTCTCCTCAGCCTGCAGTGGCACACACCCTCAGCAGAGCAGAGCAAGGCCATACAGAGTCTTTGAGGGCATTGGAAGGGGCAGCTGTGGCAAGAGTGCAGATTGGCCCAGCAGAGAGAGACTGGACCACAGAAGATGCTCAGAGCAGGTGGATGCTGCCCTAGGCCACACGAGTTAAGGAGTCAGCCTGAAAGATGTTGAGGTTGACCAGATGCCCCGTTCTGAAATCTGAATGTGAAGATGAAGGTTCTGTAATTTTTGTCCATAAGCCAATTCATATATGTTCCCTCTTTTCTGGGAGTGAAGAGAATGACTGAATCATGCACAGTTACCTAACCCCAAAGATCCTTTGGATGGGAGAGAGTACCTATATGGGAATACCAATAATTTGATGAGACTGGTGGAAATGACTCTTTAAAAATTCTATTTTTACAGATATTTTTCAACAGAAGAACTAAATTTATTCTTCTTGACAGGCTTGTAATCTACTTAAGTAACAAATTGATTAGGATTTTTCTATTCCTCTTTCATGTTTGCTATTTCTTTTTAAACCATTCTGTTGTTAATGGGTAAGTATTTTATTTATAAGAAGCTAAATGAAGCTGGGAAAGAGCAGTCCACCTCTCGCGTGTGAAATGCTGGAAGGCTGCTCCGCTCCCTGCTTCAGTGGTGAAAAGCAAACGCAACACAGACGTAAGGCTATTTGAACTCTTTATTTGCCACGTTTACAATATTAATAACAGCGTTTCTAGAAGTTGTCACATCAAGTAAAAGATCTTCATTCCAGGCTGTCTTTGGGGGCCAAATTGAGACTGGATGCATGCATTTAATAAATTGTAGTCTCAAGTAGTCATTTTTGTAAATAATTAGTTTCAGTGAAAGAATAAGTTAGCATATTGTATGCATCTAATGTTGCAAATGTACATACAGCAAACTTTGCTATTAATCTACAGTCAAGCACTGCAAGTGGGGTCTCATGCATAATGAATTGTGCTTAAGCCTCATGGGCTTCTTGATAGAAAAATAAAAGAAAACACGAGTGTAGTAAGCTTTTGAATAAAATTTAACTAGATTGCTCTGCATCCTGTAATTGTTTTGGAATCATTAGGGACCTGATAATTCATCTATAGTTTTGGGGTGTTTTTATCTTCATCTGTCAGATAGTAGAGATTTTAATGATATGTTAAAGTGTTGATAAAATACAGTTTTCCTTTTAACAATTTGAACATTTAGGGGAGAAAGGAAGTGGGCTTTTTTAAGGCATTCCAGTCTGCCAAGTGTACTATTTAAATTGTGTTTTTAAAATGTTTTATTGCTTATGTATTTAAGTATCATTTTCAAAAGGAAAAAGAAGTGTGTAGTTCTTACGACATGTACCTTGTATTGAAGAGTTGAAAATTTACATAAAATTTTCTGGGGTTTGGAGGGTTTAAATACTACCATAAATTCCTCTATGGTCTTGTTTAGGTTCTGACATTAACTTGAGCCCCAAATTTTGAGGGCTTAGGTTGCACATTAAAAACTGATACCCAATTTAAGCAACATACCTGTGACCACCCAGAAAGTGAGTAAATTGGGGCCCAGTTACATTTTACTGCCTCTTCCTTCTCCTATTGTTGGCCTCGGGACGTAGACCATTGGTGGCCTATGATCGGATCATAAACGTAGAATTCATTTTGGGGGTATGTGGGGGGGAGATGGAAGGCATCAAGGCAAGGAGCAGGATGTACGTCCGTTTTGTCCTGAACCACACTGTGAGAGCCGAGCAAGGGTGTGCAGAGCACCTGCCGGCTCTCGCCAGCCCTCCTGCAGGGACGGCCAGCAGTGCCCCTGCCCCACGAAGCCGGCCTCACGACTTCCGCGTGCGGCGGGCGCGGGCTCCCTTCGCTACCGGTTGTCCTCCATCGAAGGGTGGCAAAGTCTGCTTTGTAGAGACTGACCTGTGAGAACAGATGCCAGGACCCCAGGCGTGAATGTCGGTCCGTCCACCGGGTGTCAGGAGTCACGGCGGCTCTTGGCTCCCTGCCAGTGACCATGCACAGGAGTCGCGTCCACCGTCTGTAGCGTCAGCTTCGGCGTGTTGCTGGGGCTTTGTGTCCACATCCTCCCTTCTCCGTCAGCTGCTGGTGCTCCCAGGGCGTGGGGCAAACCCACACATGGACCTCCGAATCGTCAGGACGGCGCCAGACATGTGGTCACGCTGCCCGCCGTCGCCACGAGCCGCACAAGGCCCCCGTCCTGTGGCCGGACAAGCCCGTCGGGAGCCTCTGCTCTCCGTCTCCTGCGCGGTTCTGCTGTCGGAGGCCGGCGTTCTGAGTCCCTGCATCAACACTTTGATTTTCGCCCTTCCCCTTTTTTCCCCGGGTTAGAAGGTCCGATAACTGCACAGACCCCGTCGCACCCGCGTGGTGGTGCTGCCCACCAGCTGCCCACAAGCAGGCTGTGTCGCGGAGCTGTCGCTGGAGGTGTGCGCTCATCAGACGTCCCAGGGCAGCCCTCATCGCAGAGGGCATCAGGGGCGCATGGGGCCGTCCGAGGGGCCGAGTGGAAGGCGGCCAGCACCTCCTCTGTGTCGTCCCTTTGCCCTCCTCGTGCTACAGATGCTGCGTCCATGCTTTCGTGGATAAGCCGCAGACGTACGGGTCCTCCACAGCGGCTTACATGGAATCAAGCCACAAAATTCAGTTGGAATATAGAGTTTAAAGTCTTTATTCAGCCCCATTGTTTAAAAAAAAGATATTTTTTGATCATAGGTAGCATAATTTATTTGTCTTCCATCCCACCACTGGAAAAAAGAAAAAAGCAAACTTTAGCAAGGAGGAGTAATTAAAGCGGGACGAACCCATCAGACACAAACACAGGAGACTCTGCCAGAGAGCTGTTGGGTCAGACGTAACTGCACATAATGGTGATACTGAGCCGCAGTAGCCATGCATTTCACAGTCCCCTGTGTTGCAGTTGTAACGTTTTGCTGAACACGTGCTCTTCCTGACGCTGTGGGGTCCGGAGCCCACCCTGCGTCCTAAAGCCAGAGAAGGGGTGGTGCGCTTCTATAGCTCAGCTCGGGGACTCTTCTCCTCATAAGGGTGTCTGGGACGCTGTATGTGGCCAAGGCCCTGCACTCTTGCTTCTACCGCAGGCTCTACCCCACTCTCCATGGGTTTTCCCGCAGACTGATCTCCCAGCCTTGCTAAAGGACACAGCTTGGATCAGCGCACTGCCAGATTCCACATGAACTCCAAAGAATACGGGTCTTTGGAACTCTTTTCCGAGGTTGAAGTTCTTTGCGTGGGCAAGCCTCTAGCATCACCAGTTCATGTTCCCAAACTACAGCCCTCGGTTTTATCCTGGGAAGACAAATACTGGAAAAGTACTGGGGTCAAAGAGAGAAGTTTTTGAATGTCTGCCCCCTGGGTGTAGCTAATGCTGCTAATCAGATGTGAGTAGCTTAGAACTTTTGGCCTGTTTTCTTACATCAAATGGGATTTAAACCAAGTACATGACATTTTAATGTCTTGGGGAAGTAGAATTCATTCAGAAATGAAGATTTAGTGGTTCTTTACTAGCAGTGAAGTCTTGAGGCGCCCCCAAACCTGAATGCCCAGATCTCCTGCCAAACTGATTGAGTTTTAAAGTGTTGAACAAATTTGCAGTGTGGAAAGACCCTGGAGGATGTGGGGTCATTTTTTTTTTCATGTCAAGCCAGTCCCTGACGCCGTTGCAGACCTCGGGCGCTGCCTTCTGGGGGCGTCGCCGGCCGGGCTCACTTTACCCCAGGACTCCTGGTTCTGCAGCGGCCGCTAGCCTGAGCCCAGTGCGTGCAACCTCTGTGTGTGGCGGATGGATGGCTCGGAACCCTGTCCAGGGAGGCCATTCTGTTTACACTTGGTCCCCTCCCCTTGTCTGCCTGCTGCCACCAGTGTGATGCTGCCCCTGCCCCCTCGCTTTCTAGCTGAAATCCACGTCCTGAGACATAGGCTGCTTTGCAGGGAGGAGGGACAGCCTTCCTGTGAACGCCATCAGCGATGGGTTTTCCCTCCACCTTCGTAGGTAAGGCATCCCTGTGTCATTAAAGACGTCATTAAAGGTTCTGGAGCACTTCCCCCACCCTCCTGCATCCTGATTTGGGCTGAAGGACAAACCTGACCTCTGAGCCAGCTCGCCAGGACATTCTCTCTCCGAGCCCCAGCAGGGAAGGGGTCATGACTGCAGGAGAACTTCACTAGGGCCTTTGGTTCACGCCAGTGTTCCAGAGCCTTCCCCTGATGGCCACTGTGTGGGGATTGCCAAGAGCTGCATGTTTCTTGAGGAAACCCTTACACCAAACCACGTACGATTTCGTGTCTGCTCTGTTACAGTGTGCCCGGTGTGCTGCCCTGTCCTCTGTGGAAAAGCTCAACAAAGCCAGATATGTTGGTCAGCCACTAGCCAGCCCTCTCGTGCCAGGTTTAATGGAGGGGAGGAGGTGGTGCCCAGTGTCCCAGGATTGGCCCGGGTGACTCTTACTGATGACAAGTGTTATCTGGGATAAGGCCTCAGGCTGGCTGACTCTGATGTATCCCTTTCTGCCTGGTCCCAGCTGACGGCAGGACAGGGCCTGCTCTTTGCCCCTGCAGGCTGGCTGTCCAGCTGCCGACTCTGGGCTCCCACACCTGGTGCTGGCCCACGGACAGGGGTGTGCGACTCCGCGGTGGCTGAGTGGCAGGCTCCCAGGGAGGGCTGGGGTGTGGGATTTACAGGAGCGTGGACCACGGAGCCCGTAATCACTGGGGCCTCGGGGCTGGTGGGTAGGAGAGCCAGTAGAGACTCCTCCGTAATCAGGGCAACCGCTGGCAGGGCTGTGCCGCCGTCACACCGCAGCTCTCACAGGGAGGTGCGAAGCAAGGCTGGAGGAGAGGGCAGGGCAGAGAATAAATTTCGTTTTATTGTAGAAATGGAAATCTGTGTCATGGCTTTAAAAATCTGGTTTTATATGTGTGTTTAATGCCATTCATTTTAAATGTAGTATCATAAATCCTTGCTTCAGAAGCAAAGCTGTTTAATTACATTTCACCCATGAATAGTTACCTAATGCCAATAGAGAAAGAGTTAAAAAGGAGACCTACAGAGTAAATCAGAGGTTGAGATCTTTAGCACAAGCATAAAAAATCAATTTAAGATGAATTTTACTACTATAAAAATTCTTCAAATACCCTTTTAAGAGTGGGAAATGTTAGTAGGGACACAGCTCCCATTCTAGTCCCTTAGCCATGAGGACACGGCAACCAGCCTGGTCAGTGCCTTTGATGCCCAGACGCCCCTGTGCCATTCTGGGGCCTCTGAGCAAAGAGGTGTAAGTTTTGGAGCACAGTGGGTTGCTAGTGGGTACTGAAGGCCCCGTCCCATGGCCTAAGGTGCCCCATCTCCCGTGGCGTCTGTCCCCTGGCCAAGGGGAGCACAGTCACTGTTGGTGAAATTGGCGAGCATAGCCCAACAGCTCTGAGACCGTCTGGCCTGTTGAGGGAGGCGCCAGGCGCACGGGGGTCAGCATGGGCGCTCAAGGCAGGAGAGGGACGGGGGTCTCCCATAGGCTGAGGGTGGGGACGTCGGCCCCTTAGCTCTGTCCGTCTCCCATTTGGGCAGGTGTCACGCGCAGCTTGCTGTGTGCTCGTGGCTGAGACCTTCGCGGACAAACTGCCAACCCCCGACACACACCGGGTGGCATTGGCCTTGCTTTGTGCGAAGGGAGCCCTGGCTTTCCCTAGAACACTGGCCCCCTCTCTCTCCACCCCCAGGAGTGGGATGGCAAGACATGGGACAGCCCTCCCCATCTTTATTCTCCTCTGTCATCAGTACATGTCTGTTCAGTGCGAAGGAACAGGACAGGAACAGAGTGTCTAGAATTTCTCTCTGAAGTCGGGTGACATTCAGGCCAGGCACAGAAGTCCAAGTCCTTCCCCGACCAGATGTCCTGATGGAGAGAGAAATCAGGGCAGGAGCAATGTCTCGGCTCCGCTGGCCCCACGGTGCTGTGGAGGGAGCACGTCCTGTGGGGGCCCTCTGTTGATGCGGGGTCCAGGCCTACCACGGGCCTGTCCACGTGGGTTCCCGCCCACAGAGATCTCACGAAGATGGCATCTGGGCTGAGGCCTCGGCCTGCCCTGTTGGGTCAGGAGTCGGCAGGATGGCCAGCCTGCGTCTGTTGTCCTTCTCGGCCGGGTCACTCGAGGGGACTCGTTTCTTTGACTTTCCCTGTCCCGTTCCTTCCTCACCCCATCCACATGCAAGTGCTTAGACGCTCTCCCCAGCCCCCTTTCTGTTCTACTGTAGAAAAACAGTGGAAAGGGCATTTCTGTGCATCTCATCCAAGGAAGCTGATTTCTGGCGAGATCCAGGACGTCCGTGGAGACTCATTTCCACAGGGCGCTGTGCCTAAGAGACTAGCACTCCTGCGCGAGGCCACATCTGCGAGACCTTCGTCCGGGCCTTCAGCGGTTCCCTGCAGTGCACAGCTGGAAGTGCATGGGTTCCCGGGTCTGCGGCAGCCTGCGTGTGCTCACGGCCTTCCCACACGGCGCAGTCGGGCCCACGCTCCTGCGGCCGCCATCCCCCATGTCCTCCCTGTGCTGGGCCGCATGGCCAAGCCAGTTGTGGCCTCTCCACTCAGACCCTCCTTGGGGTGGTGAGTACAAGACAAAACAGGCAGCCTGTAGACCGCTGCACGTGCACGCGTCCTTAACCCACAGAGCCAGGCACGGAGGGCCAGGAAGAGCCGCGTGCAGCTCCCCTCCCCCCGAAGCTTCGGGATCTGAGATGCCAGACGGACTCTGCCCTCCAGGCCCCGAAAGCCTAGGAAGCCTGCCAGCTGTGCAGGGCTCTGGAAGGGAAGGAAGGAATGTCAGCTGAAGAGATCAGACTTGGTGCCAGTGCTTTTGTGGGTGTGGGGTTCCAGGAAATCGAAATAAAAATTGGATCCATCATAAAACTGTAGGGCTCGGAAGCAGGGATGTTTTCTCGTTCCAGCAGTGGGATCCCCAGAGACTCGGCTCCTGCCGAAGGTGAGTCAGCTCTGGGAGAGGCGGCCGCCAACTCCCACCGGTGCGGGAGTTAGCCCCGCGGGCGAGGAGCAAACGAAGCGGCTCCACAGTATGTGGTTTAACCGGAAGGAGAGAGAAGGAAGAAGTGACCGTAAGGAATGAACGAGGGAATCTAGGGAAGAAAGAAGAAAAGCAGAAGCCGAGCGGCATGACTGGCGTTAGCCTCAAGGGAGGACTGCACGCGAGTCAGACACTGAAGCATGAGACTCCGCGGACGGAAAGCAGACCGCGAGGAAGTCCCCGGAACGCAGCCCAAAGCGGTACAAAGTCCCGAACGCGCTGTTCTGTTGAAACTCAGTGGGAGGCGCGGGTGGTCCCAGGCAGGGTAATTCCTTCGGTAGTATTTCTGGAAGAAGGTTTGATGAGACGCGATTTTACAGACAAAGGATAGAGGTACACGTGCACCTGTTGGCCGTACGACGGGGCATCCGCACTCCCACTGGGCCGGCTTCTCGCTTGTCATCCCGGCTGTGTCGCATCCTGCTTCACGGGGTGACTGCAGACGCTCAGAGCCCCTGACGGCAGAGCCTGTGTCCCAGCACGCTTCTCCCAGAATCGCCTCTTGTTTCCAAAGAGGGCTTGTGTTTCTTAGAGCCAAAGGTGGAAACGCGGCGGGAAGGCCCCCCACTCCTCCTGCGGGCACCTGCCCACCACTGAGCAGCAGTGGGCACCCCTCCCCGGAACTGCTACAGACATTCACCCACGTGGGCACAGCGGGCGTTCATTTGCTTCCCACCTGTGTGGACTCGGGGCCTGAGGTTTATGACCCTCCTCTTACTACTTTGCAGGCCTGCGGAGGCCCCCGTGCTTCCTGAGCTGCTTGGCCGTCCGGAGGAAATGACGGAGCCCCTGGTGCAGTGCGCGGCCTGGCTGGACGCCTATTTCCATGAGCCGGCGGCCCTCCCACGCCTCCCCTTGCCTGCGATTCACCATCCCGTTCTCCAGCAAGGTCAGTAACTCCGCCACCTCCCAGGGTTTCGCTCAGGGAGCTTGACTGATGAACTACCACTTACGTCACAGCCCATTTTATCGACTCTCCTGACTTGGTATTTTTACATCATCTAAACAGAGACCGCATGTGACCGCGCTGTAAGGACAGGAGCTCACAGTCTCCACCCATTCCAAATGCTTGTGTTAGCTTTGGCACGGGGTCACATAATTCTTGGCAAAGGCAGTAAGAATGATGCACGCAGACCGACTCTGGACTCTTGTTGGCTGAAAGGTTTAAATAGAAACACATCTGAATGGCAGTGAATTTTTCAATAAGCTTATTGTTAACTTAAACTGTCTGCTTGCCAACAACACAGAAAATGAGGCTTGTCCATGGACAATTAGCCACTTCCATAAACTCGGCCGGTGACATCTCATCAGAGTGGGTAGAGGCATTGTGTCGTCTCAGAGAAGTTTGCAATCTAACTTCTCAAACTTGCCGTAGTTACTGTGTGCTTAAAGCGTGAACTGAGAACTTGCTGCCTAAATATAGCACGTTTAAGGCACGTGGTCTGTGATCACCAAAAGGCATTTTCCCAGATGCTTCTTTCTGAGTTCTTGTTTGGACCTGAATTATGGCAACTAAAATTAATCTACACATATACCAGAGGTTCATTTTGCATGGTGGCTTTTTACGCTCATTTTAAAATAAGTGCGTGTGTACGTGTACAAATATGTCTAGGTGTACGAACACACACAGTCAAGGGAAAAAACTACCCTGAGATTTTAGAGGAGGTAAATCTAGGGCGCCTGGGTGGCTCAGTCGGTTGAGCGTCAGACTCTTGTTTTCGGCTCAGCTCATGACCTCAGGGTCGCGGGATCGAGCCCCACACTGGGGTCTGCGCTCTGTGCAGAGTCTGCTTGAAATTCTCCCTCTAAAATAAGTACATCTGCCTCTGCTCCTCCCTCTAAAATAAGTACATCTCTAAAGTAAATGTGAAGCAATCTTGAATTTCAAAATAGCGTATCCTAAATAAGTTTAGTGGCATTCCAGTAGCTGCCATGATTTTCAGCAAAAAGAAACTTGAAAGTGGAGTAAGGAGTTTCAGGGGCAGTAATAGAGAAGCTCCTGGAAAGTCAAGCCGGCACCTGAGTTGACTGACAAGGTCAGACAAGTGAACAGATAGTAAGTGCCTGAGCATTTTCACAATGAACTGAATGAATTGAAACGGGGCCCCTTTTGAGCCCCTGTGTCGTTCAGAACAGTCTCTAGGAGGGCTGTGGGAACTCCAGGGGGCCTTGGCATGTCGCTGTGCACGTGTTGCGTCCTGGATGGGCTTCTGGGGTCACCCTCCAGTAGCACGAGCCAGCCCGCTGCACGGAGGCTGCAGGGGACACAGTGTGGCCTCCGTGTGCTGCGCAGGCTGGGAACTCAGATGTGGTTTTGCTTCTGAAGTAGGGGCTTGGGAACCCTGGTGCTCTGAACTATGCCGTCCATTGTCGTTCATCACTTGGAGAGTACTGCTGTGCCACTAGGAGCAAGGAGTTTGCCCGACCAGAGGCTCCTGGGTGGCTCAGTCCGTTGAGTGTCTGCCTTCAGCTCAGGTCATGATCCCTGGGTCCTGGGATCGAATCCCACATTGGGCTCCTTGGTCAGCAGGGAGTCGGCTTCTGTCCCCATGCACCCCACTTGTGCTCATGTTCTCTCTCTCTCTCAAGTAAAGAATGAAAGAAGGAATTGCCTGACTGGCTTTCCTCTCTTAAAGTCTGTTGACTAGTGAGCAGAAATTTAAGGTTTTAAAATTTTCAGGAAGAAAAATTAGAAAACCAAGGCAGGAAGTATCTATAATCAAAGGGAGAGGTGGGGAAAGTGAGCTTATAAAATCCTGAGATCCTGTTCTTGGTGTTTGAAGAGGGCAGGACTGGCCACACTGACCCTGCCTACCTAGCACTGGGCCGAGCCAGCCCATCTCCTCGTCCAGCCCCAGAACGAGCTGGAAACAGCTGCTGGGGTAAGAATGGAGGCCATCCAGCCCCAGCCAGAAGCTCTTCCCTGTTGGACGAGCCCCATAGCGCTGGCAGGTGCTTCCAACCAAGGCCAGGTCCTTCTAGCCGGGTTTAGGGGAGACAGCCTCCAGCACCCTCCTCGGGACAGGGTCCCCTGGGCCAGTCCCACCACCTGACAGTGGTTGCCTCGGGCCGGGGTTTCCCACGCCTTAGCATGTGCAAGCCAGGTTTTTCTAATCCAGCTCAATCGCTGACTCCCAGGCAGGGACCAGGTGTGGGGATTTTATGGTTTAGGAAGGGAGGGGGTGGACGGTTCTGATACAATTGCTAACATGAACCCCCAGATGTGGTAACACCCTTTTCTATCCAGTGGTAGCTGGCTTGGCTCTGTTTCCACTTGGTATCTTATAGCACCAGGGGAGTCATGGTGAGCAGACAAGTCCCATGCCAGGAAAATCCTCTGACAACCTCCGAGACCTCCAGAAACTGGTCATTAACGTAGAGAAAGAAACCGTCACAGGCTTGGAGGCGTGGCTACATGTTAATGTGGAATAAATTTTTTTTTTTTTAACAAATTCTATTTTCCATGCATCTTAATTTGGGGGCACATTTAATACACTTTTGCGTATCATGTTTTCATCCCAGTCTCGCCTCTGAGATTTAGACCAGGTCTGCTTCTTTTAGCTTGTTCTAAAAACGTACCCGATAGAGCCCCAGCACCGGAACCTGCTTGTCCTCAGGAGCCGGCCCTTGCACTGGGGGCCCCTGGGGCAGGCCCTTACTGCATTCTGTGGGCCCCTCTTGTCTGTGGGCAAGACCGCTTCACGGTGAGATGGGCACCCGTTCAGCACTGGTTCATCTTTTAAGGCTGGTCACACGTGAGTGCGGACGTAAGCCATACGCAGTTAAAGTTTTTGTCAGGTTAGAACTTAACACTGGAGATTTCCCGTAGTTCAGCTTCTTATCTTGGAAAATTTCCCAAGTTTGATTAGTAACAAGTTAATTGTCTGGGTTTTCCTGCCAGGGAGCGTGAGGCTGTCCTTCATGACCGGAAGTCCGCAGGTGTGGGCCGCCGCCGCCACTAGCGGGGTCCTCGGAGGGGTGAGGGCGGCGGCGGCTGCTCAGGAAAGCACAAGCAAACCGGGTGTGGAGTAAGATGTGTCTCAGTCTTCTTGTGAGACTGTTTTTAGTAGAGGGCGTTTTCTAAGAAAAAACCGTTGTGTGTTGTATTTGGAGTTTGGGGGACTCGCCTTGTGCCGATCCGCTTATTAAAGCGTCGGCAGGACCATCTGCTGCTGGCGTCCGACGGAGAGCCAGCCGTCCCGGCACAAAGAAGCATTTTAGGGAGGGCAGCGGCTCCCCCTTTGAGCCCTTGCGAAGGCCAGCGCTATTTTGAATTCATTTTTCTCTAAGAAATAATTACTGAATGAAGCCATTGGTCTTGAAATCTAAATGTTTCTTTAATAATGAGATACCGTTTGAAGTTCTTTCCTGTTAATATGTTCTAACTCCACATTTACTTCTCAAAAGTAACGTCGCTCCATTGTACACGTAAGCATCTTCATGTAGCCTTCGTAGTCCGGGGCAAAGCAGGTAAAAAGGTGGAAGTAGACTTTGCCAGAAGCAGGATTTCACAGAGCTGAGGAGAGGCAGACCTGAGGGAAACTGAGACCCCTCTCGGATTCAGGGTGTGCACACACTGTCGTCCCCTTCTCAGCTCCTCTGACCATCGAGGTGCTCGGAGCAGGGAGCCTGGGCCTCTCCGCTTGCTCTCTGGGCTAGAGTGGGGGCTTCCTCCACGGATGGCGCCCCAGGAGGCACGGTGTGAGCCCTGCAGTGTGCGAGGCTGTGTGAGCCCGGCGGCTTGGACGGTGGTGTGGAAGGTGGGTGGTGGGTGCAGACGGTGCTGGGGGATGGACAGCAGTGGACCCCAATGGCGGTGTGAACGGCGGGTAGTGGGGACAGCGGGTGGTGGGTGCCTACGGTGGTGGACCCCAGCTGCTCCTTCCGGTGTCTTCTCACAGATGATCGTTTTCAGCAGATGAGTTCTGAGTTTTCTTTTCAAAGTGACTGCAATGTTCCCTTTTAAATGAAATACTTAACACTTTAATAAATTCCTTCGTCACAGCTATTAGCTTGTAGCTATGAAATCCAGCCGCATGACGGTAGTAAGATCCACATTGCCAACCCTGCCGGCGAGTAGTGTCTTGTAGCTTCTGTTCCAAGGCCTCAGAAAGGATTCTCGTGCTTATGTAAGTCTGTTGAACACCCTTTCTGCAAAGGGCCTCCCCTGCAAGCCCTTCCAGAGAGTTACGGGGAAGTCCCTTCCAGGGTGAGCGAAGGTCCACACTGTGTCCTGGAGGACGGTCCCCCCGGGCCGTGCACTTCCAGGGGGCTGAGTGAGTGCTGGGAGGCGGCGGGACCACGAGGACGTGAACAGCATCATCACTCCCTCAGGTGCTCGCCAGAGACGGCTCTGTAAAATCAGAAATGCCTCCTAGAGAGGCTCATCACGCCAGCTCGCCTGGGTCCCCAACCCCACAGCCTTCGCGGGGCACAGCCCTCCTGCCCTCCCAGCTGCCGCTCACCCCGGGCCGCCATCTCCCCAGGAAGGGAAGCCCCAAGCCCTCTTCCTGTCAGGGTCCTGTGGCCTCCGGGGCGCCGCTCACGGGCGCTGGTGTCAGTCCTGCGCACGGCCTGAGCGTGTGTGCAGTGCAGGCCACGGCAGAGGCGGGAGCTTTGTCTCGGCCTCTGTCATGCCCACAGCAGCAGGCGGCTTCGTGCGTTCATGAGGTTTGACCTGACGCTCTTCCCTGGACTTGGAAAAAGTCTGATGTGCAGAGAGGCACCGGGAGTGGACGGTGGCGGTTCCGCGTCTGGCTGGTGGCTCTCACGGTTCTCCCGTACTGTAAATGAGGCCTTACAAAAATCTCCAGCCTTGCTGTGATACTACCTAGTTTGTAAACCTTCCGATGCCCATTTATTGATTAGAGCAAGCTAACAACACTGTACTTAAATTAAGCAGGAAATAAAGAGCGGGTGAGAATGTACTTTCAACCCTAGAGCGGCCACACTGCCTTTTGGGGGCAGCCCATGTGGAAATCTGGCCCAAGGCCCGATGACGCCAACACGGGAAGGGGCCGGTCAGCAGCGGGAGAGGGAGGAGGCGCGAGGGTCAGGGTGCCGGAAGACGGTCAGGGGTCCGAAATCAGGAGCAGCCCCGGCTCAGTCCAGCTGTGCCTTGCGTGTGGTTTCAAGCCCCGGGGGTGGGGGTGGGGGGATAATTAAGAACAAAGGTGGGCAAGAAGCCTGAACACAAATGGTGTACAGGGTATGGAGTGAGTCCCGGAGGGGACCTCGGGGGTGAGCGAGTATCTTCCTCGTCAAGGAATCTGGCTCCCTGCTTTCAGGGCGTGAGTAACTGTCTCCAGGAAGCCCTCCTGGAGGCACCAGAAGGCCTTTTCAGAGCCTTAGGGAGGGAGCGGTGCTTCTCCAGCAGCCCCTTCTGTCTGGCCTGAGATCTTGTGCTCCTGGGGCCGGCATCTGCTGCATGTCCCTCTCCATGGGGACAGAAGCGCCCCTTTGTGGCTGCCCAGCCCGGTCTGCGTTCAGATATGTGCCTCACTTCCAGCTCCCCCGTGGGATAACAGTGTTAGGTTCCGGAAGTCCTCATCCCGCGGTGAGTGTTTCTCCGAGTCAGGGGCCCCCAGGCTGAGCAGAAGGGAGCCACAGAGCCCCTGAGGGGTGGTGGCTCTGTGGGCCCCGTGGCCGCTGCCCTCCTTGGTTCTGGCTCCATCGGGGGCGTGGTGGCCAAGCCCGCTCAGAGGCCGTCCGTGCACTTCACCCTCCACTCTTCAGCTCGACCGATTAGCTGCCTTTTGGCATTTTGGTGAGTATCATGGGCCGAAGAGCCTGGTTCAGACGGCGTCTGAGTTCACTATTTCCTATTTCCTGCCTGGCCGTTGTCCCTGGTGTTTGTTTATTCTTTGTACTGTGGACCACATCTTGGACGAGGCGTTTAGCTTCAGCTCTGATTCGCTTAAGCCAACAGCTTTGTCAAGTTGCTCTGCGAACCTGTGCTCCCAGGCGCTCTAGCGCGTCTGCATTACACTGTCGTTTCTGTGCCTCTCACCCTCCCCAAGGCACATCCAAGATCTTGAGAGAGGCAAGTATATATACGTGACCATACGGTTTATATGTAGTGTGTATCACACTTGCAAGTGTATGTCTGTGTTACGTGTGTGTGCCCTGTTCTGAGAACTATTGCTCTAAAGGAATTTACTGAAACAGATCAGACTCTTACGAGAGTTTCTGCAATGGGCTTCAGTCTATCCAAGGTTGACCTTCCTGTTAATAATGATGTTTGTTTGAGACCCATAGTTGCCTATTTAAGAAGTATTTTTGCTGTTGTAATGAACAACTTTTAAAAGTTTTAGGTCATGTATCCATAGGTCGGCCTGATCTGGAGCTCTAGCCAAGGGAGAAGGTGGGAGGGCCAGTATGTTACTCATCTTTTTGGTTTGGGAAGTGTGAGCAGGACTGGCCACACATCACTGTCGGTATGCTGAGGTTGCAGACTCACATCAGGATGAGCCCGCCCCACTCCTCATTGTCTAAAGAGTGTTGCCAGGTGCCGGCCCTTGGCAAGGATATCCCATGATCGTGTCGGCAAAGCTAACCAGAACCTTTAGGAGGTATCCAGTTTGGCCCAAAATGTGGTTTCTCTTTGAAATACTTGGGTGAGTGAAGCTCTACATTCTTGGGGGGACCCCCGAACAATGGAAGCAGCCGGTGGGAAGGAAGATGCCGCTTCAGGTCCTGGATACCAAGCTGATACTCCACATACCTTATGTAGATCCCGCCCTGGGATTGCTGTGGAAGAGGTTAAATATTCTCGTAACCCACAGGGTCACTTACACCTACCCTGAGTTGGTAGTACGTGCCTCCTCCCACAGAGGAGAGTTGAGTCTGTCGATTGGTACCAGCTCCTGAGGTGCTCGCGTGGCTAAACAGGACCACAGCCTGCTGGACCCCAAGAGCAGGCACGGCGTTCTGTGCCCAGAGCCATCTGACGATTCAGTCATCCCCACTGGCTCCTGGGAAACCTTATTCAGTGAAAGTTTCATCCCAGATCTGGGGAGGTGATCAGATCCCATGTCCCCTGAGGTTTCCATAATTCAGGCAATCAATCAGCCAATCAATACATACCTACATACATACGTACTCGAGAAGGCCTTAACTCAAGGCCGCGGTGGTCACAGTGTGATGTAAACGAGCTTAAGAGGTGGCTTGAATGTCAGCTACTTTCAGACCTTGTACTGGCCAGGACAGTGTCTCTACTACAAGTAAATAATATTGATAATTGAAATTGTCACAAGTGCTACATTATGGGGAAATATTTGCATGAAAGTAGGAGTGTTCATCTGGCATGGTAATTACAGCAAGCCAGTGGAAGTTCCTGTTACGGAGAAGTTCCCCAGTCACGTTCACAAATTTCGGTGGATCACCGCAGGTTCCTCACGATGGGTGGGTGTGGAGAGGCTGTGCCTCAGAGCAGTCCAGTGTCAGATTTCCGCCTACCGAGAAAAGTGAATCACATTGTCTGTTTCCTGAATTTTTCATTTGAAATGCACTTTGAAAAAATGGAATCTTCGATCAGGTCTGTATTTTAAAGTGAAAAAAAAAATAGACTCTTCACTTAAACGTGCTTTTAAAATCTTTATCCCCACTGTGGGCGTTAGATTAACGTGGATTGCTGTCAAAGAGAACGTTTAAATATTTTTGTTGTCATAAAATGTATATTCACACTTTATAGGCAATGTTAATGCATTTTTAAATGCATTTTTATACCATCCTAGAAATAATAGAGTTATCTCTACCACCTGGGTTTGTAGAAAAATTATACTTTAATAAAACGTGCATAACACTGGACTGTAAGTTAATACATCGAACACATCAGCGTCAGAAAATTGGTGGCCGTGGTGCGGTGAAACTGTGTGCCGGAGCCAGAGTGGAGCCGTCGTTACTTAACATAAATTTCCTCATCACATACGAGGTTTCCCTGCGTCCCTTATGTTCAGGATGACTTGGATAGAAGCTTTCCAAGTCTGCGTTCTTCTTTAAAGGTTGTATTTCTGGGCGCCTGGGTGGCTCAGTGGGTTAAAGCCTCTGCCTTCGGCTCAGGTCATAGTCCCAGGGTCCTGGGATCGAGGCCTGCATCGGGCTCTCTGCTCAGCAGGGAGCCTGCTTCCTCCTCTCTCTCTGCCTGCCTCTCTGCCTACTTGTGATCTCTCTGTCAAATAAATAAAATTTAAAAAAAAAAAATAAAAAAAAAAAAATAAAGGTTGTATTTCTGTGTCGGAGTGGAAAAATCCCACCTCTTCCAGAGGCCATTGGTGTGGCTCTGGGACACACGATGGCTGTCACCAGGACAGAGTGGACCCCCCAGGGCTCAGTGCACCGGGCATCATTTCCTGCCCAGTGCCAGGCCGTACAGTGCTTCTGACGACTGACGTAGGGAAGGCAGGTCTTGAGCCTAAAGAACATCACTCAGTTATGAGCTCTCATCATGAGAAACCAGGTTTGTCCCGCCCTGCCAGTAGTAAGGTAAATGCTGATTATGTTTGGAAAGTCCTGTCTTTGGCGAGTCCTGCCCGTGCCCACCCTGCCCCCAGCATAAAGAGCTACAGTGTCTCCGTTACTATGGCAACTACTTTTTCGTTTCTTGAGTACTGCTGGTGATCGTCGCACAAAACACATTGTGTAAAGGACCCGTCCCTAGACATGTGTGTGCGTGCGTGTGCGGGTCATCTGTGTTTTCTAAACCCGCGTTCCTTCCTCAGCTGGCCTGTGGTCAGCCTTCCCTTGGACGGTCAGAGACCCAGACACCAAGCTCCGGAAGCACAGGGCTCATGGCTCGGCCAAGACCTACTTTTCCGAGCAAATTCGCATCTCTTCCTCTTCTTGGAATCAAATATGCAAGAACCAACATAAGTGGCACATCCCCCCCTTTTTTTCCTCGAGAATTGGGCCTTTGATGTTCAAGAGCAGCCAGTATTAAAGGCAGTCCCGAGCTGGCTGTGGCCACCGCGCCTGTTTATGGCCGATGTAAACCAGCGCAGATCTCACCGAGGATGATGGCATCATTAGTTTGTGAATCGCATCCTTGAAAATAACTGTGGAGGAGCCAAATCGGTTTAAAGGAAGATAACGGAATGGTTTAAGCTGCTTAGGTTGAATGCCAATTATGTTTTAATATTCAACTGAGCATATTTTACTAAGAAAAAAGGCCGCGTTGACGCATGCATAACTCATTGGCCGCGTCGGCCAGCTGTGCCACTCCACTCCGCGAATCACTTTGTGCATTTTAGTGGTATGGTAATTTAGTGGAGAACTACCTGAGTGATGGCATTTTCAATGAGCAGGTAATCTACAGAGAATTTTTATATGGTTATGAGTTCTGTGCTTCAGCCTGGCAACACAAAAATACATCAAGACCAATTACGGTATCAACTTTCAGCGTGGTACCCTCGCCGCGCAAGTGCATGTATTTCTGCCCCAGGCATTTCAAATTGCATCTAATTTGAAATCTTTGGGGTTTTAATTAAATTTCAGAATATATGGAATTCTTCATTAGTACCTGCTCTGAATAGCAGATGATCCTTCTCTCGGTCTCGTTAAAGAAGTAGGCTGTGGTAAATAGCGTGTTCGGGAACTGATCATTTGTGGGGCCTGGGTATTGGAACAGAAATAGTGAAATGCAAAATAATATCAAAAAGATTATTAGTCCAGGGAGAGTCTCTTGATTTGTATTTTAATGGAATTTTACATTTCTCTTAATGATTTGCAAATTGTCCTCTGATTATAAGATGCATTAAGCTTTTCATTTTAATGGCAAAGACACAGCCATTAGCAGAATTTTTTTTTTCTGTCTTCTTTTTAGAGTGCTTCCCTGCAGCAGATAAATATTGAAACCATTAACACCTTTTGATGTTCCCCACAGCCTGCATCTCAGACCCAGGCGCGGCTCCTGTGGTCGCTGGGTGTTAACACCTGGCTGGGGGCCCTGCCTCTTCACCGGCCGCATTTTCTTTTCTAGCACACAGGATCCGTTTTTAAAATTTCAGTGGCTGGTCTTGTTTATTTGTGTTAAAGCTAATGCATTTAAATATTATTAATGGCCCAATTTGTATTAATAAAAGCTGTTCTCCTCAGTGTGAAGGTTGCCGGTGCTCACGGCTCCTACCCCACGCTGGTCTGTTGGGCTGGAGTGAGGGAGGGCTGAGCGGCGGGCACGGGGAATGCAGAAGGCAAGTCTCATCTTACTTGCTTCTGGGGAAGTCTGCGCGCAGGGAGAGAGACGCATGGAATTCGCCGTGCCTGCCAGCTGACCCAGGCTGACCACGGCTCGACCCCATTCGCAGGCCACTTGCCTCTGGTTTGGCCTCTGAGATAATGTCTTGACATTTAGGCCAAGACGTCTTGTCCCTAGAAAGTGAATGCCGTTGACGTGACTGGAGCTACAGGCAGAAATTACTGTTCGTCCCCATGCCCAGCTGTGCTCGGGCAGCTCGTTGCTCTGACCCAGGACACGGAGGGATGCGGGCACAGTGCTGCTCTGGGCGAAAGCCTGTTTCCTCAGGGCTCTAGGGAAGTCGGCAGCCCCATGCGAGAAACCAGGGCCGCCTCCCAGTGGAGCCAGGTGAGGCCTGTGCCCCTTTGGCCCCCTGATGTCCAGGGCAGATTGTCACTCCAGGCTGGAAGAGCTGATCTGAGAGTGTGTCCATCTCATCTGCGGACCTTGGCCCAGCCCAGGCCTATGAGGACATGAGGGGTGAAGCCGGACTCGTGTGTGTGACTCTTGTCGACCTCTCCTGGTTCGGGGGACCGAGGGGGTCCTCTGGGAGGTGTCCGGATGCTGGTCCCGGCATCATGCTGGTGCCGCCACTGTGTGTGTGTCAGGGACGCTCGGTGCCAAGCTGGGCCTGCGTGGAGGCTGGGACTTCTGCTGGGTATGTGGGAGCCAGCACTGTCCCTGGCGGGCACACCGAGGAAACATCTGCACCCTTTGTCCTCACCTGGGCTGTGGGAACGCGTCCCAGAGGCCAGGCGGCCTACACAGCAGAAACTTATCCTCTTACAACTCTGGAGCTGGAAGTCCAGCGTCAAGGCTTTTCCCGAGCTGCCCTCCTGCCCCTTCATGTGGCTGCCTTTCTCGGGACAATCCCCTGGGGTCTCTTCCTTTCCCCATTATAGGGACACCAGCGTCGGATAGCCCGGGCCCTCCCTAATGGCCTCCTGGCCATCACCTCTGTAAAGGCCTTTCTTTAAATAGTCATTTTCTCAGGGCTTCCCAGCTGTTGGGACTTCAGCTTGGCATTTTGGAAGACACAGTTCCACCAGTAACAGCCTTCTGGAGCCCTGGTTCCCCATCTGTAAGGAGGGGGCACTTGCAGTGACGTGTAAAGCTGTCCCAGGGGTGACACGGGACCACCAAAGACCCTGCTCCAGCACACCTGCTGCCTTCACCACAGATGGCGCGTGTTCTCCAGAGCCCGGTGATCCGCAGGGGGCCTCCAAGCCCCTCGGCGCTGCCCTGGTGTCCAGGCCAACCGAAGGCTTAGGCCCTCGTTCTGCAGTGCTCGTCTTGGCGTCCCGCAACTTCCCAAGGACACTGGCCATGCTCAGTGAGTACAGGACATGTGGCCTGCGTCCCCACAGCGGGTTGTGCGGAACCACAGTAGAGGGCCGGCGTGTCCGGAGAGAGCGCACGGCGGAGCCGGTGAGGAGGACGGGGCGCTTCCACCCGTCCCGGCTCTGGCGGAGACCAGCCCGCCGTCTCGCTCGTCCTGGATCTCCACTGCCTATACCTGTCCACTCGCTCGCTCTAGCCCGGAGACGGTGTTCTGCTTCTTGGATGGTCTCTACGTGTGGGCCCTTGTCCTCTGGTGAGACACCTTGGGGTGCGGTTCTGGTTTAGCACTGGGGTGTCTGCTCCCAGCGTGGCACTGTGGGACATGGGTCTGGTGGCTCCGGCAGCTGTGGGAGGCCTTGTGCAGGGTTAGCTGGCACCATTTGCCGCGCTGTGAGCACACATGGTGTCCGAGTCCGCCAGCCGTGGCTTGGGGCCCCGTCGCCAGCGCAGCTGTTAGCTCTGCAGAGAGAAAGTGAGGGGATGTCGGCCAGTGGGCCAGCCCGGCCTCCACGGCAGGACACGTGCAGAAGGATGTGTCTTGCATTTCTTAGCTAATTCCTGGCAGGCTGGTGTTCTTGTTACTTCCGTCTTACAAGGAGAAGCTAAAAAAATACCTGTAATTATCTTGAATGTTCTGTTCCTTGGCAGTAAATGAGGCCTCCGGAGGCAAGCACGAGCCTTTCGCGGAGGTGCCGCCAGAAGTCGGGGTGTCGTCTCACTTGCTTTGTCTCTGGGGCCGCGGTCCTGGGTTCCCCAGCCCTGGGCCATGCTGACTCACTCACCTCCCGGCAAACCCGAGGTCCCCGTAGTCCTGGCTGGGCCTGCGGTCCCCGCACTGTCCAGACCCGTTTTGCAGAAGAAGCACCCGTGAAAGGTTCATGAAGGAAGGTGCGTTCCCTGTCTGTAGACCAGCCCTTGGAGCGCACCTTCCCGGGCCTGCCTCTTCTCCCCGTACAGCGCACAGCCGTGCTGTGGACGGAACTGGTTTCGGCTTGCTGGGGTGCAGGGCGGAGGAGATGCAGAAGATGGAACCTTGCGTGGAAAATCAGGGGGGCACCTCCCCGGGCCTGGGACCAAGCGCAGACGTCTTAACAGGCCCTGGGTCCTGAGGCGGCAGGCTCTCCCCGGAGGCTGGTGCAGAGCCCACCCCCAAGCCACCTGCACCCCAAGGCCAGGGCCCTTCTGTGAGGCCTTTCTCGTGGCCTCAAGGGGAGCAGTGCCAGGCCCATCACCCCACCCTGGGCGCTGCATGGGCGCCACTTCGGAGACAGCTCCAGGGTGCCTGGAGAGCCTTGTGAGACCCTTGACCTTCTAAGTCCCGCAGTTTTAACCTTGGACCCTAGAAGCAAAACTTCACACTCTGAGTTTCCGTTGGAGAGCGGAGCTGTGTGTGCTCTTAAAGCGTGTGGGAGCTCTTAAAGCGTGTGGGACGGTTCTCCGGGAGCTGCTTACAGCTCGTCCGTCTTCCTGACGGACCAGGCTGTTTCTCCCTCTCCTGCCAGACACCTGCCGCACCCAGCCAAGGGTGTCCTTGCCCGCCCTGCGGCCTCCACACCCTGCCAGGGGAACCCAGCAAAACAGCCCCCCCCCCCGCCCGCCACCACCGTGCTGTTCCCTCGTCCCTGTGCTTGCCACTGTCCTGTGCAGAGAATACCCGGGGCTCTGGGACGGCCAAACACAAACAGGGTTTGGGAAGACAGAAGCAGACCTACATTCAACTCTAGACGAACCTAACTAGCTAGGTCAGTTGATAAAACCTCAGTTGTACCGGGTGTTAGGATGTCTCTCCCGCAAAGACTGCATGACCTACAAGCTGGGGAAACCGTAAAGAAACCGTCTTCTTTCGGGCAGGACCCTTCCAGGCCTTCAGTGGAGCACATATGGGGTCCTGGTCACAAGCTCTGTAATTATGAACTTCCTGAACTTCTCCAAGTACGGAACCTTCTCCCATAGCTCCTCTCCCTGTTAGCGCGTGTGGGATGCTGATGTTCCCCACAGTGCCCTCTGGGGAGCCCTGGCCTATGGAAGCACCATAAAAATGACTAAGATTTCCCAGCCTGCCCTCTGGACACATGGGTAGATTCCAGGAAATTTCCAGCTTTGTAGAGAACCCCTGGGAGGCATTCTAGACCAGGCAACCCTCCTCTCCCTGGACCAAGTATGTTCTGGCCCTTCTTTCTAAAGAGCAGGGGGAAGGAGGTGTGCAGGAGTCAGGATTCCCCCTTCCCCAGTGCCCTGGACATAGTTGTTAAATGTCCTTTGATTAGTTATTCCATTTTATACCCTGGGTCAGAGGTCGTAGAAATTTAGTGCAATATATTTATGGAATTCCTTCCCTGGATTTAAAAAAAAAAAAAAAAAAAAAGTTACTCTCTTCAAAGGAAAGATCAATAGGGAGGAAAAGATGATCCTGAGTGGTGAGGGCTGGGGACTCCGGGCCTGCCATGATGGGTGGGGAGCAGGTGCCACCCACTGACAGAGCCCTAGGCCTGACAGTGGAGACTGGAGTTCAGGTCATCAGATGTTCGACAGATACCCTTTGAGCAATATGCAAAGCGCTCTTCTAGGCTCTGGGAATTTAGTAAAGAAGAAAACAAAATTCTGGGCCTTAGGGAGCTACTGTGCCAGCGAGAAATCTGTATATAGGATCTGTACCCCTAGACTGTCAGGGCGTGACCTGAGTGCCTTGGCGGAAGGGCAGCCAGGCTGATGGGATGAAGAGGGTGGGGCTTGGGGCGGGGATCCCTAAGGGCTCCTTTGAGAAGTAGGAGCACAGGAGGAGGGGAGATAGTGTGGTGGAACTCAGAGGCTTAGGGACTTCCTCCTCTTAAATGTCAAGAGGAGCAAGAAAACCATGTAAAAAAAATACCTTTTGAATCACTTTTTATCAGATGACAAGAGGAGCAATTTCAAGGACCTCCTGCATTGTTGAGCACATTGAAGGCAAGTTGATCTTTTATGATTCTAATGAAATATTTGCTTCAGATAAAATTCATAAGGGATTTGTGAGGTATAAATAATAAAGGGAAGTTTCATGATGCCCCACCCCGGTTAAAAAATGGAGCACTGGGCGCCTGTGTGGCTCAGTGGGTTTCGGCTTACTCAGGTCATGATCCCGGGGTCCTGGGATCGAGCTCCGTGTCGGGCTCTCTGCTCAGCAGGGAGCCTGCTTCCCCCCTTTCTCTCTGCCTGCCTCTCTGCCTACTTGTGATCTCTCTCTGTGTCAAATAAATAAATAAAATCTTTAAAAAAAAAAAAATGGAGCTCCGCCAGCACTGGCGATTTCCCTGTGTGCCCTCCCTGCTCATGCCTGCCTGGCCCTCCCTGCGGCTCCATGCTGTGCCGTATGTGTGAATGGAGTAATACTGAGCTCTCCCTGTGACCCACTTGTTCAGTCAACATTTCTGTGAGGTTCCTCTGTTTTTGAATTCTGTAGAGATGTTCACAAATAACCACCATACAATATCCCATCTTGTGAATGTGCCATAACGTGTTTCCTACCATGTGCCCATACAACTGTGGGTTCTCGTCAGTCTCTGACTTTCTAATTACTGATGCTACAGATACTCCAGTGCAGTGTTTCAGTGTTATAGGCAGAGTTGGTAGGCAGAGTACTGGGGAAGAGGGTGCCATGCAGAGAGAGAGTTCCAGAACTCTGCCTGGTGTCCCTGTGAGTTTGTTGCAGATACTAGGACACGCATGCATGTGGAAGCCGTAGGAGACCAGGCAGCAACTAGTGGGAGCTAAAGATGAGCAATTCCCAGAGGAATCAACATCACTAGAAATGAGAATTTTTTTCTTTAAAAGATAATTAACTCTTCACAATAAAATGGATAACGAATTTTGGAGGTTATAATATATGTAGAAGTAAAATAATAGCACAAAAAGTAGGACTGGGGAAATAACAATATACTGCTCTAAGGTTCGTTATGTTGTTAGGAGCAAGTATAATTTTTTTTTTAATTTATTTATTTGTCAGAGAGAGTGAGCACACAAGCAGGTGGAACAGCAGAGGGAGAGGGAGAAGCAGGCTCCCACCGAGCAGGGAGCCCGATGTGGGACTCCATCCCAGGACCCGAGACCATGACCTGGGCTGAAGGCAGATGCTCAACCGACTGAGCCACCCAGGCGTCCCAGGAGCAAGTATAATATTACTTGAGGCCAGACTATGATGAGTCAAAGATGAATATTATAAATCCTAGAATGCCACTCAGAAAACAATATAAGCCAATAGATAATTCATATGCTAATAGAAAAGGCAAAGTAGAATATTGATTTTTAAGAATAACCTAAAAGGAAAAAGAGGGGAAGGAGAACAGAGAACAGATAGGACAAACAGCACCTTGATAGATTTAAACACAACCATATTGATAATTACATTAAGTGTAAATGGTCTTAAGAGTCAAATAAAAGGCATAGATTGATAGACCAGATTGGAGGAGGAGAAAGCCAGGACCCCCCCCCAACCCCAACTATATTTTTCTCCAATACACACATAATAAAAAGATTCCCCTGTACTAAAAGGTAAGAAAAATAAAGGCACATGTATCAGAAGGAGTAAGTACAGTTGTCTTCATTTCAGCTTTCGTAGTTGTTTAAATAGAATATGGTATAGGACTTTGAAAATAACTGTTAAAAACTAACAAATGAATTTAACAAAGTTGAAGATACAATTTTAATGTCTAAAGAAAAATTAGTGTCAAAAGTATATTTATTAAAGGACTAACTTTAATGAAAGATATGTAAGACCTGTCCACTGAACAATATAAAACATGGCTGAAAGATATTAAAGAGGACCTAAATACATATCTGTTGATCATAGGAAAAGCCAATATTGCCAAGATGTCAGTTTTCATTGACTACTTTTTATGTTAAGTTCACTCAGGCTTTGAGATTCCCAGCTGATTCTGAAGTTATATGGAAATGCAGAGGACCTAGAATATCTAAAATAACTTTGAAAACAGAAGTCCTAGGACTGGCATTACCTGATTTCAAGACTTACTAATCTTTTGTAATCAAGACACTGTGGTACTGGCATGAAAATCAAAAGAGCAGAAGAAGAGAATTATTATATAAGTATAGATCTCTATTCTGTCTTCAAGGAAGACTCCCAATAGATCAGTGAGAAAAGTAGTCTTTTCAACAAGTAATGCTTGGGGGCACCTGGGTGGCTCAGTCAGTTAAGCGTCTGCCTTTGGCTCAGGTCATGATCCCAGGGTCCTGGAATCGAGCCTCACATTGGGCTCCCTGCTCCACAGAAAGCCTGCGTCTCCCTCTCTCACTCCTCCTGCTTGTTTTTCCTCTCTTGCCGTATCTTTCTCTGTCAAATAAATAATCTTTAAAAAATAAAAAAAGAAATAGTGCCTGAACAGCTCAATAACATCTGGAAAAAAAAAATTTCACCTTGACCCCCCCCACTCACACCATATGTAAAAATTAATTTGGTGTGTATCTGTGCCTAAATGGAAAGCTTGGACTCTAAGGCTTTGAGAAGAAATTCTGGAGGATACCCTCATGATTTTAATAGATATTTCATGTACCACAGAAAGATAAGGCTGTGAACATACAAATAAATTTTATCAAAAGTAAAAGACATCATTTAGAAAATGAATAGGAAAGCCACAGAGTAAGATGAAATATTTGCAACACATATGCCTGACAAAGGACTTGTACATAGGACATGTGAAGACTCCTGTGACTCCATAATAAAAAGTCCAATAAATAACTGGGAAAAAGACTTAGCCTCTTCAAAAAGGAGTATGTATGAGTTGATCCATAAATACCCGAAAACGTGCTCATCATGAAATTAAAGACCCATTACTATTGGTGTCAGCGCCCAAAAAATGAAATATTGAGGCCTAAATGTAACCAGTATGTAGTAGGTATATAGGAGGAAAACTAGAGGTGATGATAGAGAGGAATCCATGTTCATGGATAGGAAGGTTTTATGTCATCAAAATGTCAGTTCTTACCAACTTGATCTAAAGATTCAACACAATTGCAGTCAAAATTCCAGGAAGTCGTTTTATGTATGTGTATCAGTGAACGGATTGTGAAGTTTATACAGAGACCCAGAATCGCCAGTAACACAATACTCAAGGGAAACAAGATCGACTGACAGACACAACCTTACTTCCAAGACTTACTAAAAAGCTACAGTAGTCAAGAGAGTATGGTGGTGAAACAATTAACAGACCAGAAGTACAAAGGGCTCAGAAAGAGACTCCTGTACTACAGCCAACGGGTTGTCAGCAAAGACGCACCGGCAGTCCCGTGGAAAAGAAGATCATCTTTTCAGCAGACGGTACTGGAATGACAGGACGTCTGCACGCGAAGAAATGAATATAGACAAACTTTCCAGCCTTCACAAAAATTTAACTCAAAATGGATCACAGACCTAAATTGAAAGACAAACCATAAAACTCCTAGAAGACAGGTGAAAACGTAGATGACCTTGGAGATGGTGATGACCTTTTAGATGAAATGCCGAAGGCGCGATCCATGAAAGAAATGAATGGTAAGTCAGCTCCCTTACAATTAAAAACCGACACTCTGTGAAAGCCCATAAGTAGAGAATAAGACAAGCTGCAGACTGGGAGAAAGTCTTTGCCAAAGACTCGTGTAAAGGACTGTTATCCAAAATCTACAAAGAACCCTTAACACTCAGCAAGAAAATGAACAAGCCAATTAAAAAACAGGCAAAGGCATGAAGAGACACCTGACCGATGAAGATACACAGGTAACAAGTATTCCGCTATCATCCCCCGGTGTCAGGGAAGTGCAAATTAACAGTGAGATGCCGCTGCACATGTCCTAGAAAGGCCAACACCCAGAACGTGCACGACAGCACATTCTGGGGAGCGCATGGAGCCACAGGAACGCTCTCATTGCTTTGGGGGGTGCAGAATGGTGCAGCTGCTTGGGAAGATAGTTAGGCTATCTCTTAAAAATGAAACCTGCTCTTGCCATGCTGTCTGGCAGTCCTGCTCCTTAGGACCTACCTACGTGAACGGAGAACTCCCGCACACACGTCGGTAGAGCAGCTTTATTTATAATGGAAAAAGACATGGAGGGAACCAGGTTGACCTTCGGTAGGAGAACGGACGTCTGTGGGTCACCAGCGTGTTTCACAGGCTCCTCCACCACCCCATAGGATGGGCTGGCCATCCCTGTCTCCTGGGCACGGTGGGGGTTTGGGGAGCCTCACACCCAGGTCTTTGGGCTCTGACGCCAGATTCTGCTAAGCTGGCAAGCTGTGTGGGGGCTTTGCCGGCGAGTTTCCATTCTGCAGTGACAACAGTCCTGTCTAGACAGCTTCCCCTTCTGATTAGAAGACATCACAGAATCTGTGTTCACGTGGGCCCGGCGTGCACACGGCCCGGCGGACAGAGGCGCTCTGTGGCACTTCCTGGAAGGGCTGTCTTGGGGCGGGCACAGCAGGCCCACTGTGCAGGTAAACATGGAAACACACTCTTAGGGAAAGGGGGAGGACGGGCACAACGGTTTTTCACATACAGGAATGCTGGCTGACACGCAGATGCGTGAGCCTCTGTGCGGCACATCAGCAGCAGATGGGGAAACGATAATTAAGTGAAGTGATCTATAATGAGATCATTCGACTTTGGTCATTCAGCCCCTGACTACGGGCACAAAAGCTCGGTCCTGCTCAGGACGCTGCCACCTGCCTGCAGATGTGGCCAAGTCAAAGGGCCAGTCACACCCTGCTGGTGGGCTGGGCCACACGATGGTGTACACGTGGGCTGTTGACACCCCCCAGAAACTCAAGGGGCAGAGCATAATATTTGTATTTGTGTAATTATTTTTAAGCAGCAGCGTGGGGATTTGGTAGGCCAGTGAGCCACTTGGCCGCCCTCCGTGTAGATCGGCCAGGGTCAAGGGCCCGGGTTTGGGTTGTCAGCCACGCTGTCCTCACTGTGGCTTTTGGTGTCTCCTTGGCGGTCATGCACTTGCAGCTGAGACGGGCCTCCTCTCCCCGTGACCACAGCTTCCGTTCAGCCGGACCTCTGGGCGCGCACAGCCGCTCCGGAGAGCAGCGACTCTGCCTCCCAGGCGCGAACTGTTCCCGAGGGCCACGTGGGGCTGGTCCGCCTTGCACTGGGGAGGACGGCTGTGGCTCCATCGGTGGCTTACACTCACTGAGCGCGTCCCCTGTGACAGGCTCTGCTGGGCACTTTGGGCAGCTTTTACTTCATTTACTCCTCAATGCTGGGGTCCTTGGTTTCACGCAGAGGACGTGGAAGTTGACGGACGGAACTGGCTCAAAGAGCTGGGCAGTGGCATGAATGAGACCTGGACGCACACCCCATCACCCCCCAACGTGAGCTCTTTACTCGTGCCCTCCAAGGGGTGCCTTGGCCTCGGCGGTCTTTGCTGGCCGTGCCCTGAGCTCACGGAGCCCTGTGCCGGGGGCGGGGGGTCTGGCCGCTGCCTTGCACTTGGGAGCGGCCCCCAGTCATCACGCCGAGCGCTCCGCAGACCCAGGAGGGGCCTCGGACAGACGCGGACGCTGCACGGGGCCTTCCTTGAGGCGGCTTCGATTCTCCACTTGCTCCCGTTTGTTTTCTTGGGGCTGATTGTTCCAACACCAGAACTTGGAAGGCAGCATTCACGCTCGGACTGAGTGTGAGAGTGGTGTGGCATTTCTCCACGAAATCTTCTAGCGGAACTTGAGCCTGTGATAGATAAAATGTACGTCTGAGACGTTTATAAGTTTTAAAAGATGCGTGCACACCGGATACTGCAAATTCAAAATGGAACACACTCAATTTTGTCTCTCTGCTGTTGAAAGTGCGGGTCTCCTCTCCACACCCCTCCCTGCCCCCATAATATGGTAACGGAGTTTTGGCTGAAAGAAAGGAGTAAGAATTAAATTGCTACATTTGAGTGGGGCCTGGGGTGTGAGAGAAACGCGTGGCGAGGTTCTTCTGTGACTGCAGGTTTTGACTTTCGAGTCACCGTCCCTGCTCTGAGACCTCTGATGCTTGTTTTTGAAAATTTGGAGAGCAGCGGACTGGAGGGCAGTTGTCGTGGACCATCCCATTCCTACAGTTGGTGACGTCAGGGTGAAGGAGACACCGGGGGCCCAGGGGGGGCCCCACCTTGAATTCTGAAACCCCGTGATGCCATCGGGAAGAGATGCACGTGCGGTGGCCCGGGCGACCATTACCTCTGCTGTTGGCACTCGTGTTCCTTCCTGGCTGAACCCCGGGCTGGCGCCCAGTGACCCCTAGAGAACGCCAACAGGATGGGCTGGCTCTCGGGGCAGGGCCCTAAATGCACTGTCATCTGCCCGTGCTGTCTTGCCGCACTTCTGCCGACTGCAGGCACCAGCTCTGCACCACGTGGACGTGGGTGGGGGAGAAAGGCCCAGGGATGGACCCAGATCTTCTCCCGGTCGGGGTCTGAGTGGAAAGGCCTGTGCGGAGCCCTGGGGAGCAGGCGGGGCCGGTGGCGGCCGACGCTGCTGGGGTGTGGTGAGGAGAGACGGGGACGGGAGGAACGGCCCCAGGCCCCACCCGCAAGTGCAAACAGGCTTCCCTGCCGCCTCCCCCGTCACCGGGCGGTGATGTCTCCTGCGTGCACACTGTCCTGCCTTCTGCGCACTCAAGGGTAGCCCTGGCAGAGGACGGCTCGGTCAGGTCACCCCTGCTTTCAGTGCGGAGCTGTCTGCTGGTGCTGCGAGCCCAGACCCAGAGCTCCGGCGGCCGCTGTTGGACATCTGCCCCGGAGCCCTGGGCGCCCTTGGGGCTGGCGTGACCCTGCCCCGGCCCCCTCCCGTCCTGGCTCCCAGGCAGCAGCCGCTGACTAAAGAGTCACTGAAAAAACTAAGAAACTAATTCACTGAGGAGTCTGAGCACGCTTCTCCCGCGCATTGTGTGAGCTTGAACTGGGGACATCGCCTCTTACCTAGGACAAGAGCTCTCGCTGAGGTTACGTCAGCCGCCGCGCTCTTGGGCACCGACCCTGCGCCTGTGGTCCTCCGGCACCCGGGGCGGGCTTCAGTGGTCCGGGCAGGTCTAGGCCCATTTTCCGCAGCAACAGCACTGAGCTGGGGACAGCAGCCAGGGCTCTGCTGACACTGTAGCCAGCCTTCAGCCAAGGAGCGAAGTTCTCTGACCCTGCCCCCCCCCGCCCCCCGCCCAGGGCAAGTCCACCAGCCCGAGAGCCCACGGGCTCTGGGCCCCTGTTGTGTGGGCCTCCAGCCTGGACTTGGCAGAGAGGCCCAGGGGCTGCTAGCAGGTAGGGGTCTCTCAGGTGCCCAGAGCAGCGGGAGGACCCCCGAGCTCCTCTGTTGGTCATGAGATCAGGTAACAAATCGAATGTCCAGTGTTAAACAGCCGGAGGTGTGCAGTCTTACGGGGTGGCCCACACAACCCCTCCCTGCGCCACAGCCCCAGGCCCTGAACCAACCCCTGCCCCACTTAACCCCCCACCCCCCCGGGCTGGGCAGCAGGTGGTGGCAAGCCCTGTCCACTCCTGTCGCTCCCTGATCAGGAGAACTTTCTTAGCACCTGTTCTGTGTGGTGCCCTGGCCAGCCCTTTGCCTGGCCTTCTGTCCGTCCTTGTCACCCCTGCCGAGGGCACACATGTTCCCCGTCCTGTGGGGATCCCCTTCACCCACACCTCCGCGGCCCGGTCCTCATTTGAATAGGTGAGAGCCAAAGTCAGCCACACAATTGGAGCTAGATTCCATCACTCAAAATTCAGTCGCAACTTCTTTTGAATTCTTCAGCTGCCCTGCGGCAAAGGCTCAATGTTGATACTGAGATTAATCCCCAAAGAGCCCCTCATTTCTCTGCAGAGAAATTAAAGCTTGCCAGTTTTCCTTTTGCCTGTCCTCCTGACAGCTCTGTCAGTAATGATCTGCCTTCTCCGTGGCATAATCCCTGTCCTACGGTAAAGAATAATTCATTAAGAAATTAAGGGCTTAGTGCCTTTCTGTTGCGTTGGTCTTCAAAAGTTAGATAAAATTATTTAACAAACCTCAGGGCAGTTTCACACAAGCTGGGTAGCGGCACGGGTGGGGACGGCCCGGACCCACCCAGCCCCTGGGGATGTGTCCGTATATCCAGAAACTGAGTCTGGGGACAGCGGGACGGGGCCCTGGTTCAGGACGGCGTGAAGACTTGTGGGAGCTGCTGGTGAAGCCGGCAGGGCGCCCTTCCCCTGACTCGGGAGGGCTGTCAGGAGGCTTCTGGAAGTTTCTGATGGGGCGCACAGGAGTTTTTGAACTGGGTTCAGAGCCGGGTGGGGTACGTGCACACGGTATTGTGTGTTTAACAACCGTTGGTGTGCTTAGCATGAAATGGCGTGGGTCCCAAACAGTCCCAAGGGTCCCATCTCTGCCCCGTGACTGACGCCACCAAAGGGAAGGCGTGACTTGGTGTCCGCGGTGGCCGACTCGGGCGGAGGAGGGGCCGGTGGCGCTGGAAAACAGCATCCTGCATACGTTGATAACACTGTGTCCCTTTCAACCCAATTTTCCACCTTTTTGTTGTTTTGTTTACGAGGTCGTGCCTGGGAGCGAACACTGCCCCGTTCTTTCAAGGGGGGTATCTGCGGGGGGTTGGGGGGATGGTGTCCTCGTGGACACCCAGGCAGTGTCCTGGCTACAAAAGCTGGGAGAATTTGTAAGGGGAGACAGCAGGTGCCCCGAAACAGACCAGCACAGGGGAAGCAGGGGCCGGTGTGGGAGGACAGGAGGACGGCAGACCCAGGCTCTGCTCCCCGCCACCCCGCTGCACCCCCGTGCTGTGAGCGCGCTCAGGGGCGGCTCGGATCGCCGACTCCTCCCACTCGGCGTTTCCGCGGGGCGGCCTCTCTCCGGTTCCGACGTTGTTCAGAAACCATTAACACCTGCTCAGAGTCAGGTGTTCTGCTTTGAGCTGAATGACAATTATTTGAATGGTAAAGGGTGTTAATATATAATTATTCACATTCATACCAGGACATTCACAGTTTAATCATTTCTCTGTAGGCTTCCTTAAGTTTGAGCTTACAGTCTTAGGCATAATTCTTTTGTTAAATAAGTTTCGGGCACGCTAATTATTGGGAAGGTGACTACAAAGAGGGCCAGGTGCACTGGTGAGGCTGTCCCACCCCCTCACCTGCGGCAGCCTCCCTGCACTGGGGGCGGCCGAAGGTTCGTTTCCGAGGGCTAATAGTCCAGTCCGCCTGCGAGATGAGCTCTGTGATTGTGTCCCGGTGCACCAGGGCCAGACGAGCCTGCCAGAGCATTTCTATTCATGAGCACAGGGCCCTGTTTGCCTGGCCAGGCTTGGAAAGGAAACGGCTTAACCCTTTAGACCCTCTGTTCTTCTGGACCCCGCCGTCCTCCTCAACATTACTGAGGACCCCAGAGAGCTCTGGATTGCGAGGGTTCTATCTATTGAAATAAACCTGAGGCTGTCTTACTGCATTAATTTTTGTTAAGATAACAGTGAGTTCACTACATGATATCAAAGATAATATATGAAAATGTTTCCCAAAACCAAAGGTCTGAGAAGAGTGGCGTTGGTGTGTCCCCAGTCTCTTCAGCGTCTGCGTTAATGGAACACAGCCGCTACCATTTAATCCGTGGTGCAGTTGTGCCGGTTAGCTTATGGGAAAGTCCTGTATGCTTGTGAGAGCAGGAGAATTAGAAAGGCAAGTAACATCTTAGTATGGCCATGAAAATCCTCCTAAACGGGTCTTGGGAACCCCTAAAGCTCCCCAGACCATACATTGAGGAGCACTATTCTAAAAGACCCAAAATTTTTATTGCTCCTGGAAGTTACTCCTTGCCTATATAAGGAGTCGTAAAAGTTTGTGTTGTGGGTTCTAGATTGTTTTTTAAGCTTATTTTCTTTTGAAGATTTACTTATTTATTTTGAGAGAGGGAGAAAGGAAGCAGACCCTGCTGAGCTTGGAGCCCAATGGGGGGCTCGATCCCATGACCCTGAGATCATGACCTGAGCCAGAACTGAGTCTGACACTCAACCAACCGAGCCAACTAGGCACTCCTATTTTATTTTTTTTAAAGATTCTATTTAGTTATTTATTTATTTCTCAGAGAGAGAGAGAGAGAGAGAGAGAGAGCACAAGCAGGCAGAGAGGCAGCAGAGGCAGAGAGAGAAGCAGGCTTCCTACTGAGCAGGAAGCCTGATGCAGGACTCGATCCTAAGACCCTGGGATCATGACCCGAGCCAAAGGCAGCCGTTTAACTGACTGAGCCCCCCCAGGTGCCCCTTTTATGTTCTAAATCACATCCCAGATTCCCTCTCCTTGGCCTTTAGCTGCAGATGCTTACAGCTCCCATGGAAGGACTTGTCCTTCCACATCTGCTCCCCAAATCTGTTAACCCGTTCTTCACACTCTGTCTGGCGCCGGCTAGATCCAGAATCAGAGCAGAGCCCCATCCCATGTCCCCAAGGTGGCAGGAGGGGATTTCACGTCTGTGTGGACCTCAGGGGCCCGGCCAAAGGGGCACCATGACCTCACAGGTCCTTCTTTCTTCTCTGACCTGCGTTACCATTGCTCAGGGAAGGAAAATTTAAGACCCGAGCACCATATTTCTGGCAGCTGAGCCAAGTGCCTGCCCTCAGTGGGTCAGGAGTGCGTCTGAGGGATGCTGACCGTGTGGGATGCCCATAAAGGGGACCTACGACTGAGAGCCTGGCCGCCCCACTGGCCTGAGCTTCCTGGCCAGCTCCATCCCGAGCCATGGACGCTTCTCACCCTCGAAGGAGAGGACAAGAGGCCTGGTGCCTCCCAGGATTCAGTAGGAAGAAGCAGGTTGCATGGTCCCCAGCACGTTCAGTAAATGTTAGTGCTTGTTGTGACCATCAGATTTTTAAGCAAATTGACCAGAATTTCCAAATGCATCTTTGAAATCACAACCGAGCCCCCATTTCCCCGGCATTGTCCAGAACGTTCGAGGAACTTCTCTTTCAGAATAGCCTTCCCGCCCTGCGTCTTGTACAACCCACGAAGCATTCGTTGCCTGCTTACTGTGTACCAAGAACTACATTCAGCACTTGAGAATACTGTTAGTGTTGGCAGATTTTCTTATCCAAGAATGGATTTGGCTTGTGGAAAGTGATCGAGAATTCAGCCCATCGGACACTGGTCATGAGGCCAGCAAAAATCCTTTCGGACCCACAGCACTTGGAACCACAGAACAGCAGACCGTCTTCACTTAACACCTTCTCCGTCGCCCAGAGCAGCGCACCCAGAGAGGTAGCCAAACATTTCCTGGAAAGCGGTAGCACTTCTCCGAGGTTCCCTTTGAAAGGCACGCGCCTTTGTCTCACAGCATCCTGTTGGGTTGTCTGCAAACAGAGCCTTGCGCGCCAGTCGCTGCCTGGGCCCAGGCCCGTCCTTGCGGTCGCACCACCAGCTAGGACTGGAAAGCTCGCGCGTATTTGTCACCTAGGGCTGCAGGGGGTTGTTGGGCTTGGAGGCGGGTGCACACAGTGGACCGTGACTGCTGTGTGGTTGCCCTGAGTTTCCCCAGGTGCAGGCATTAGCGCCTCTGGCTTGTCCATTACCAGACTGGTCAGTCACGGAACTAAGCCTCAGCACGGTCACCATCTGTCCCCCAGAACCACACGACTTGTGCTCCGACACCCCCCCTTGGTGCGCATCTTCATTTCTTGGAGCAAAGCGGTAAGCGGACTCTGAGAAGCGAGTGCAGAGAGACTCGTCTGGGCCAGAGGCCTGAGCCAAGCCGCTGAGCCCGGTGCCGGCCTGCAGACACACAGACACCCTGTCGCCAAACCTGCTTCAGCCATGGGGTGCCTGGTCCCACCTTCCAGGCCCAGAGAGCAGCAGACGTGAGCCTGAGGTGTCCAACCAGTGGTGTGGACGGTAGCCAGGCTATGGTTCTGAGCCTGACTGTCATTCATCCACCGAGAATAGTGGTACCAGCTTCACAGACTTAGTGGACAGTCCGTGACCGTCCTGGGAGCTCAGGAGGCTCCGTGTCTGGGTGGCGGTTGGGAAGGCAGGACCAGAGCAAGAGGCTGGGACAGTGCCCAGGCCAGCTGTTTTTTTGTGTCTTCTTCCCACCCCGTGCGGAAGCATGCTGGGCTGTGCCCCAGAGACCAGGACACCCCGCGCGTCTACTGCGGAAGCCATCCCACTCTGGGGGAGCCAGGTACCCTAAAGCCTGAGAGCAGCAAGGAGGTGCCTCTGTTTTGTGAATGTGAGAGACCACGCCTTCTGCCTCTGTATATGGCTTTAGTTATTCCGGCGTTGGCTGAAAAGTTATCACAGCCTCAGGTAGGTGGGTGGGATCCGCTGGCATAGAGTCTCCTGCTGTGCCTGTCTTCTGAGCTCTTGGCGGTGCGTGGGTCCCAGAGGTCCACACCCACAAGAGGCCGTGAGGCTGGCTCTGGGCTCGCAAAGAGTTCTGGTTTAGCCGTTGTGGAGCAGGTAACGGCGGACCGTGCGGCGGCCTACACGTGGCTCTAGATGGGAGCTTCCTCTTGCCCCTGAGGAGACATCTTCCCCGGCTCGCCCAGTCGCCTTCCCAGGCTCGCCCTGTCTGCAGGGTCACTTCGGCTACCTGAAGTGCCCCCTACTCCTGCCCAGGGCACCGCTGCCACAAGTCGGGACCCAGGCCCCTGTCAGTTCTGCTGTGTCCTTGCCGGGGGAGAGGACATTGGTGCACACCATCCCGTGCCACCGGATCTCATGGACGGTCCCATAATACATTAGAAATAAAGGTTGATGTGGGGCTCTATGCCCCGCAGCCCCTCTCTCCAGCTGGGAGTGGCCCCATGTTCCCTAGACAGAGCTCCTCCCGCAGTCCTGACCTGTGCACACCCAGCAGACTTCAGCTGGCAGAGCAGTGTCTGGCATTGGTGACCTTGTGCTTGCTGTCCTGACCCAGATTCTGGGTCCTCGTGGATTTTCACACCTGTGCGTGTCACAGCACGCACCGGCCATTGCAAGCACGAGCCTGTGCACCTGCACTCGTGTGACGCTCAGACACGTGTGTCTAGTCCACGCGGTTTGACTTGGTAGAGCACCGACCCACGGAAATGCCGTGTTGAGTCCTGAAGCTTTGGTGCGATCACCTGTAAACTTCGCTTTGCTTTCTCTCAGATACTTGTGGGTCTGTGAAGACTACGACTAGTATCTTGAAATAAATCAAGTTATTTTTACTCCAGCAGTGTTCTGTTTCATAGCTCCTGCGTGGTGCGTGTGTGCTAGTGTGGAAAGATCGGACTGATTATTGACCGGTTTGCTGCCAGCGGTCCCTCCTAATGTCAGAAGCGGCAACTGATGGCAATGAACTTGAAGTTCTAGAAGGCCCCTTGGTAGGCACACCCCTGGCCCCAGGCCTGCTTAGCAGTGGCGTGACCTGCTCTAGCTCTCAGGACGCACAGAGCTGAGCTGCTGGAGCTCTGCCCGCAGGGAACCGAGGCAGGCCCGCTGGTGCCCTCGCCCTGTCAGACGCTGCCCAGTTCCATGCCTGCGAGCTGGTGCGAAGGCCTGCTGAGCCCCACCGCCCTGGCCAGCGCCAGCTGTTCTCCCCGCCCGTGTCTGTGCGGCTGCAGGCCCCCGAGGGGCTCGGTACCTAGGTCAGGACAGTGCACTCGGACAGAACCACGTCCCCGGCCATGTGCACAGGTTGAGCAGCTTTCTCTTGGCCTGGGTGGCCTTGGCCTTCTCTGCTAATCGCAGGAACACTTGAGTGGGCTTGGCAGGTCGAGGTAGATGCCCACGTAGTCCATTGTAGGTCCTGGCCACTCCAGTGGAAGCAGTGCTGCCCTCTGTTCCCTGAGCTCAGGGGCCAAGCCCAAGTGATGACAGGGACGACGAGGCCCTGCTCACACACACCCCCCCATTCGTCCAGGAGACGACAGCTGGATGCCTACTCTGGGTCAGCCCCAGCACTGGACTACTGGGATAGAGACCCACACAGCAGGCCCTTGCTCTTGGTGAGCTGGGTCAGATAGAAGGGACCCTCATGGCGACCGTACTGAGAGCACTGGGGGGTGAAGGGGGCCTTGCAGAGGAGAAATAGTTGGCAGGGCTTGTGACCTAGGCTCCATTTTAAGTGGGTATCTTGAACTTCAGGGAGATTGATTAAAGAAAAGGTGCTTAGAAAATATTTCCCTCTGGGCACCTGGGTGGCTCAGTGGGTTAACGCCTCTGCCTTCGGCTCAGGTCATGATCCCAGGGTCCTGGGATCGAGCCCCACATGGGGCTCTCTGCTCAGTGGGGAGCCTGCTTCCCCCTCTCTCCCTCTGCCTACTTGTGATCTCTGTCTGTCAAATAAATAAAATCTTTAAAATATATATATATATATTTCCCTCTATGTTTTTCAGCTTATTTTTTAAATTAAGCTACAATAAAATCGACTTTTGGTGTACGGTGCTATGAATTTTAATATACACATGGATTTCTTTAACTGCCACCACAGTTAGGACTCAGGTTGCATCCTCCTAAAAACATCCTCCTGCCCCCATCCCCTCCCCTACCTCCCTGCTGACTCCTAGCAGCTTCTGGTCTGTTCTCCATCCTCAGGAGAATGTCACATAGATGGACTCACTATTTAACCTTTGGAGCCTGCCTTCTGTCATTCGGCTTAATGCCTTCAGGATCCATCCAAACTGTTGTGTGTACCTACAGTTTATACCTTTTTTTTTTCTTTTTCTTTTTTTTTAAAGATTTTATTTATTTGACAGAGAGAGATCACAAGTAGATAGAGAGGCAGGCAGAGAGAGAGAGAGGGAAGCAGGATCTCTGCCGAGCAGAGAACCCTATGCGGGACTCGATCCCAGGACCCTGAGATCATGACCTGAGCCGAAGGCAGCGGCTTAACCCACTGAGCCACCCAGGCGCCCCCAGTTTATGCCTTTTAATTGTCATATTCCATGGTGTAGATATGCCCTCGTTTGCATACAGGATTTTTGTAATAGCGGCTCTAACAGACGTGCAGTGCCTTCTCGTCGTGGTTTTAACTGGCACCTCCCAGCCAGTGCGTTAGGTCGCACATTTACTCGTGTGTTCATTTACCACTCAGCTGCCGTCCTTCATGAGCTGTCAGTTCAAGTCTTTTGCCCATTTTTTAATTAGGTGGTTTGTTTTATTACTGTTGAATCTAGAGAGTTTTTTACATATCATGGTTTTAAGTTCTTTGTTGGGTATGTTATTTCCAAGTATTTTCTCCCAGTCTGTATCTTGTGTTACAGTCTACTAACACTGACTTGCACAGGCCAGTGTTTTGTTTTGTTTTGTTTTGTTTAAGATTTTATTTATTTATTTGACAGAGAGATCACAAGTAGGCAGAGAGGCAGGCGGGGCGGGGGGGAAGCAGCCCCCCCGCTGAGCAGAGAGCCCGATGTGGGGCTCGATCCCAAGACCCTGAGATCACGACCCGAGCCGAAGGCAGAGGCTTTAACCCACTGAGCCACCCAGGCGCCCCCAGGCCAGTGTGTTTTTATTTTTATTTTGATGACGTCCAATTTATCTCTTTAATTTATGGATTGTGCTTTTGTTGACATGTGTAGGAACTTTTTGCCTAATTCCACAAAGATTTTCTCCTATAAAGTTTTACATTTAGAGGTAAGATCTTGTTTTGAATTAATTTTTATAATGTATAAGATTTACATCAGGATTCAGTGTGTTGCATGTGGATATCCAGTCTTCCAACACCACTTTTTGAGAATATCCTTTTTTCACTGAAATGCTTTTGTACCCTGGTCAGAAACCATTTGGACATATTCATATGGGTCTCTTGGAAATCTCTTTAGGTCCATATATGTGTTTATCCCTTTACAAATTTCACAGTATCTTGATTACAGCATAGTAAGTCTTTAAAACCTGCTAGTGTGATTTCTCCAACTTTTTTTTTCTTTTTGAAAGTATTTTGAGTATTCAATTTCCTTTGCCTCTCCATGTAAGTTTTAGAATCTGTTTATCTATAATATCTGCATTAAATCCCCCTGGGATTTTGACTGGCATGGAAATAATTTCATAGGTCAGTGTGTGGAGAACTGAAACTTTTATATTGAGACTTTCTACCCATGAGCATGGTATTTCTCTCAAATTATTTAGGTATTCTTTGATTTAACAGAATGTCATTTTCAGCATAGGCATCTTGTGTATTATTTTAGATTCACATCTGAGTATTTTTGGTTGGAGCTATCATCAGTAACTTAGAGCTATGATTTTGCTGTGTTGAGTTTGTGTCTAGTGACCTAGCTAAACTCATTCTACGATTTTTTTTTTTTTTTTGGTAGATTCCTGAGTATTTTACCATAGATAATCATGTTGTCTATAAATAGGGACCATTTTCTTTTTTCCAAAATGTATGACTTATTTATTTTTCTTGCTTTATTGCAGTGGCTAGAACTTCCACTATGATGTTAAATAGTAGGGGGCATCCTTGTTTTTTTCCTAATCTTGAGGGGAAAGCATTCAGTTTTTCACTATAAAATGTAATATTAGCTTTTGGTTTTGGTTTTCATTTTTTTGTTTGTTTTTTGTTTTTGTCAGTACCTTTATCAGGTTGAGGACATTACTGAGCACTTTCATCATAAACAGATGTTGAATTTTGTTAATATTTTATTTTTGCTTCAATTGATAAAATTGTTTTTTCTTCATTAGGCTGTTAATATTGTGGATCATATTAGTTCATTTTTAATATACTACATTTCTAGAGAAATTTTAGATTTTCAGAAAAAAAATGAGAATAAAACTTCCTCCCACCTTCCACCAGCCAGTTAGTTAATTGTTCAAGTCCAGTATACTGCAGAGCAGTACGAGAACCTCATACCCCCAGCTTTATCAGGTAGAGTGGGTATAGGAAATTCTTTCTGCCTTCAGTTTACTCCTTTCCAGACATACTTGGGTCACCACTTTCCCTCCCACAAACTTTAGTGGGGTTGTTCTTATGTTTACAAGTTGTAACACACTCAGATTCTCTTGTCACAGTCTGCATTCATTCCTGGGATCCTCCAATCTTCTAAATGCTTCTTTGTATGTTGTTAATTTGCATATATTGCCTATAAGGCTTTTCTGTGTCTATTGCTTTTCCTTTTCCAAAATGCCACATAGTCATACAGTATGAGCTTTCTCAGACTTGTTTCCTTCATTTAGCAATATACATTAAGATAACTCTGTGTCATTTGGGGGCTCTCTCTTTGTGTGACTGAATAGTAGTCTGTTGTATGAATGCTTCATAGTTTACCCATTTATCTCTTTTTTTTTTTTTTTAAGATTTTATTTATTTGACAGAGAGAGATCACAAGTAGACGGAGAGGCAGGCAGAGAGAGAGAGAGGGAAGCAGGCTTCCCGCTGAGAAGAGAGCCCGATGTGGGACTCGATCCCAGGACCCTGAGATCATGACCTGAGCCGAAGGCAGCGGCTTAACCCACTGAGCCACCCAGGCGCCCCCGCATTTATCTCTTGAAGGACATCTTAGTTGCTTCCAGTTTTTACCAATAAGTGAGTAAGGCTGCCATAAACACTCGTACACCGGTTTTTGTGTGGTCGTGGGTTTTCAGATAAGTTGAGCAGATATTCAGGACTGCAGTTACTGGTTCATATAGTAAGCTTCTGTTTAGTTTTGTAAGAAACTGCTGAATTTTCTCTGAAGTAGCTGTATCATTTTGCATTTTCATCAGAAGTGAATGAGTATCCCTGTCATTTCACATCCTCGTCAGCAATCATTACTGTCAAAATTGGGGGTTGGTTTGTGTAGCCATTCTAATAAGTGTATAATTATATTTCATTGTTTTTTTTAAGATTTATTTATTAATTTATTTGACAGAGATCACAAGTAGGCAGAGAGACAGGCAGAGAGAGAGAGGAAGGGAAGCAGGCTCCCCGCTGAGCAGAGAGCCTGATGTGGGGCTGGATTCCAGGACCCTGAGATCATGACCTGATTCGAAGGCAGAGGCTTTAACCCACTGAGCCACCGAGGTGCCCCTATTTCGTTGTTTTAATTTGTATTTTCTGATGACCAATAATTTTTAAAAATCTCTTCATATGCTTAATTGTATCCATCTATCTTCTTTGATGAGCTATCCTTTTGCCATTTTCTAATTGGGTTTATTTAGTTTCTTACTGCTGAGTTCTTAAGAATTCTTTGTGTAGTTTGGTTACAAGTCCTTTATCAGATACGTGTTTTGCAAATATGTTCTTGCAGCCTGTGGCTTTTCTTCTGGAAGTCTTAACAGCACTTTTCACAGACCAGAAAATAATTTTAATAAGGTCCAACTATTTTTCTTTCATGGATCGTATTGTGTCTATAAAAACTCCCCTAAACCCATAATTACCTAGATTTTTCGACTGTGTTACACCTTCTGGAGGTTTTATAGTTTTGCCTTTTAGATTTAAGTCTGTGGTCCATTTTTAGTTTTTGTGAAAGATGTCTGGCCTGTATCTAGATTTTTTTTGCATTTGGCTGTCCAGTTGTTCCAGAACCATCTGTTGGCAATGCTGTCATCTTCCCACTGAATAGCCTTTGCTTCTGTATTGGGTGGCTCTGTCTGTCCTGTCCCATTCGTGTATGTGTCTCCTCCTCCGTTACGGCGCCCTGTCTTGATTACTGTAGCGTTATATGTAGGTTCGTTTTTCAAGTATTGAATCAGCTTTACGTTTCTCAAACTCCACTTAATTTTGCAGTCCAATTTTTTTATATATTGCTGAATTTGATTTGCCAGTGCTTTGTTGAGAAATTTTGCATCTATGTTAATGAATAATATTAATCTGTACTTGTCTGGATTTTGACTCTTTCTAGTTTTCAGGTTTTCCACTCTTCATGAAATGCCTTAGAAAGTGTTCCCTTCTCTTCTGTTTTCTGTGGAAGATTATCCTGAGTTGATATATTTCTTCTTTAAGTGTTTGATAGAATTTAGTGGTGAAATTATCTGGCCCTAGTGATCTCAGAAGATTTTAAACTCCATGTTCAGGCTCTTTGATACTTAAGGGACTCTTCCAGTTATCTGCATCATCTTGGATGTGATTTGGCCGTTTGCAGTTTTTGACGCATTGTGGTCTGTTTTTTTGTTTTGTTTTGTTTTGTTTTAGATTTTTATTTATTTATTTGACAGAGAGAGATCACAAGTAGACAGAGAGGCAGGCAGAGAGAGAGAGGGAAGCAGGCTCCCTGCTGAGCAGAGAGCCCAATGCGGGACTTGATCCCAAGACCCTGAGATCATGACCTGAGCCGAAGGCAGCGGCTTAACCCACTGAGCCACCCAGGCGCCCCCATTGTGGTCTGTTTTATCTGTGTTGTTAAATATTGTGCATAGAGTTATCATAAGAATACTTCATTCTCCAGTTAGTGTCTGTGACGTCAGGCTGACATCCCCTCTTTCAGGTCTGATGTTGATAACTTGTTTCTTCTCTTCTTATATCACTCTTGCTAAAGGTTTATCAATTGTATTGAACTTATCAAAGAAGCCAGTTTTGGTTTCATGTATTTTACTCTAATTTTTCTTATTTCAATTTCATCATTTTCTATTATTACCTTTATTTCCTTCCTTGGGTGTTTGTTGTTTTGGGGTGTTTTTTGCTCTTTCTTGTTTAAATTGGAAGCGTAGATTATTAACCTGAGGCCCTTCTCTAATACATGCATAAGGGACGCGTGGGTGGCACAGTCGGTTTGGCGTCCGACTCTTGGCTTTGGTTCCAGTCGTGATTGCGGGGTCCTGGGATCAAGCCCCACCTCCCGCTGCAGCTTGTGTGGAAACACGTGCTCTCCCTCTCCCTCAAATAAGTAAATCTTTAAAAGAATAAAAAGTAAAACATGCATTTAATGCTGTGTATTTCCCTCTAAGTGTTGCTTCACTGCATCGTGGGAACTGCGATATGCTGCGTTCTCAGTGTCATTCAGTTCAGTGTGTTGTTTTGTTTCATTTTGGTTTTTTTTTAATATCCTTAAGACTTCCTGTGACCCATGGGTTATTTAAAAGTGCCTTATTTGCAGGGTGCCTGGGTGGCACAGTTGCTTAAACATCCGACCCTTGATTTCGGCTCAGGTTGTGATCTCCGGGTCATGGTCTCAGGTCGTGATCTCAGGGTCGTGATCTCGGGTCGTGGTCTCAGGGTCATGATCTCAGGGTCATGGTCTCAGGTCATGATCTCAACTCGTGATCTCAGGGCTGTGGTCTCAGGGTCGTGGTCTCAGGTCGTGATCTCAAGGTCGTGGTCTCAGGTTGTGATCTCGGAGTCATGATCTCGGGGTCATGGTCTCAGGTCATGATCTCAGGGTTGTGCTCTAAGAGTCGTAGATGGAGCCCCATGTCCGGCTCCAGGCACAGCAGGGCATCTGCTTGGGATTCTCTTTGCCCCTCCCCCTACAGATGCACATACTCTCTCTCCCTCAAATCAGAAATAAACCTTTAAAAATAAATAAATTAATTAATAGTGCCTTATTTTCTTTCCAAACATTTGGAGGTTTCCAAACCTCCTTTCTTTTTGTTCTTGATATCCAGTCTAATTCCATTATGATCAGAAAATATGACTTGAATGAATTCAATTATTTCGAATTTGTTAAAGTTTGTTTTATGACCCAGAATATGGTATATCTTGGTCAGTTTTTTGTGTGCATTTGAAAAGAATATATGTTCTGTTGTTATTGGGGACAATGTTTTATAAATGTCAATTGAAACCAGTTGGTTGATAGGGTTTTTCATTTCTGTATCCTTCATTTTCTGTCAACTATCTGTTAGTTGTTAAGAGAGAAGTGAAGTCTCCAAGTATGATTGTGAGTTGGTCACATTCTCCTTTCAGTCATCCAGGCGCCCTGTGAAGAGTTTTGTTTTGTTTTGTTTTGTTTTTTGTTTATTAAGATTTTATTTATTTATTTGACAGAGAAATCAAAAAAGGCGGGGTGGGGGGGAGCAGGCTCCCTGCTGAGCAGAGAGCCCGATGCAGGGCTTGATTCCAGGACCTGGAGATCATCACCTGAGCTGAAGGCAGAGGCTTAACCCACTGTGCCACCCAGGTGCCCCGTGGTTTTGTTTTTCTCTAAACTGAATATAGAATTCTGAGTTTCATCACTTCAAAATTGGTAGTTCACCTCCTTCTGATGAGAATTCTATAGTCACTCAAACCCATGTTCCTCTATAAATAACACATCATTTTTCTCTGGTTGTTTTTGAGATTTTTTTTTTCTACCTTTAGGTTTCACCAGCTTCATCATACGTCTGGGAGTAGATTCCTCTGGGTGTGTCCTGTCTGTGGTTTACTAGGCTTCTTACACCTGTCCTTGTAATAAATCTTTTGCCAGATTGGAAAAATTCTGGCTATGATTGGTTCAAATTGTTTTGTACACCTTACCCTTTTTCCTTTTCTTCTGGAACTCCAATAACATGACTGTTAGACCTTTGGCTTTGTCCTATGTGTCCTCAGGGCACTTTCTGGGTTTTCATTGTTTGTTTTTAACGTGGTTTGCTCTGTTTTTCAGATCAGATAAGTTCTGTTGACTTAGTTCATTGGCTCCTCCTCTGGCATCTCCCTTCTGCTGTTGAGACCATGCAGTTTTTACATTTCCTGTTTTTCTGTACTAAATTTCCATTTGACTCTTCTTTGCGATTTGTTTTTGAAACTTTGCATCTTCTCATTTGTTTCAAGGGTATTTTCCCTTCTTGCAGCATTTTTACTACAGATCCTTTAAAGTAGTTTCAATCTCTTAAAATTTTATTTGTCAGTTAATCCTCAAAACGCCAGGGAGAAGATGTTGTCAGGTGGTTCCAACTGCTGGGTCCTCTCAGCCTTGATGTCTGTTGATTATCTTTCCCAAGATGAGTTGAGGTTTTCTGACCCCTCGTTGTTTGCTCTGTTTGGGAAGTCATTTTGGATTGTGTCGGGCTCACTGTGGCTCTAATGGTCTGAGTCTCGGGGGAGCCCCGTGTGCAGCAGCGCTTCTCCCGCTGAGGGCGCTCTCGGCCTGGATGGCTTCGGCTCTGCGGTTCCGGCCAGGATTCCGCAGGGTGTGGTTTCCGTGTCCCCATCCTTTTCAAGCTGGCCAGCCTCGGAGCCCATCGGGCCAGTCTGGATCCTTTCCTCAGTTCTCCAGGTCTTTGATTGAGGGTCAGATCTGCACGTGTGCAGGTCAGTGCCGAGGCTGGGGATTTACACACAACTCACCAGTGTGCGTCCCCAGTCTTCTCTCTCTGCACAGTCTCCCTGAAATCCCATTTGGTCCCCACTCGTGATTTGACCCTACCTACCCCACTCTGCCACACGCTTCCTGGGATTATACCTCCACAGGGAACCGGGCGCTGAGAAGACAGAGACGAGCAGCAGGGGGTCTGCCCACCTGTGGGGTCCCAGCTCCTCCCAGCGGAGAGGAACATAAGCCTCGGGGTTGCCTGGGAGCTGTGGTTCAAGAGTTCAGAGATAATACCAGAAAGCGAGGGGTTCCTCCACCCTGAGCATAGGGATGCCGTCCTCCCTCCTAGGGGTGGGTAAGAGCTCCCGGGTCCTCTGTGTGCCCCGGCGGCTCCTTTGGGGTTCAGGCCGCAGTGGGTCTGGGCTGCGGAGGACGCGGGTGAGATGGTATGCTCAGGCACTCTTCAGTGTTTCCGCAGATTCCTGTCCTCTTCCCCAGGCTGCCTATGCCTGTTTACCTTCCACAGCCCTCTGCATTCTGCCCAGGTTCTGGAAAGGCAGCCCGTAGAAAACTGGGTGCGGCGCTCCCTGTTCCCTCTCATCCTCCTGTGCTTCTTCCCGGGCTCACTCCTGGACCGTCGGTCCTGGCTGCGCGAGCGGTCAGGCGGCATCAGGTCACATCAGCCCTGTTCACACTTCAGGACGCTTCCTATCAGAACTCTCCTCTAGGGGCACCTGGGTGGCTCAGTGGGTTAAAGCCTCTGCCTTCAGCTCAGGTCATGATCCCAGGGTTCTGGGATCAAGTCCCATATGGGGCTCTCTGCTCTGCGGGGAGCCTGCTTCCTCCTCTCTCTCTGTCTGGCTCTCTGCCTACTTGTGATTTCTGTCTGTCAAATAAATAAATAAAATCTTAAAAAAAAAAAAAAAAACTCTCCTCTAGATACCTGGGGTCAGAGAACTGGCTTCACACCCCAGGTTATCTGGGGCTCCAGGGTGCCAGTCTGGGCACTCCCTCGGTGCCGGGGGCAGCAGAAGGCACACCCTGGAAGGGAAAAGCCCTTGGAAACTTGAAAACCTGTCATACCGTCAGTTTGTGCCGGGGGTACCAGGCCATTGGAGGCCACAGCAAGGGACTCCTGCGGGAGCTTGGGCTCTGCTCTCTGTGCACGGGGACGTGGCAAACAGATCCCTGCCCAGCCGCCGGATAGTTGCTGTGACGCTCCGCTGGCAGGGCCCAGGGTGCCTTTTGTGGCTCCTGTGCATGTGCAGCTGCGTGAGCTGCAGCCTTGTGGCCAGGAGCCCTGAGGCCTGGGTGGCTGAAAGACGGCCCTGTCCCGGAAACCGCACCCTGCAGCAAAGGTCACCTTGAAAGAATGATTCTGCCCTCAAGAAGAGGGGGCTGAGTCTCAGCCTTGGTTTTAAAGAGAACCGGTCTCCGGGCCCCGCCCTGCATGGACCAGCTGTTCTTGAGGTTGGCGGGGTGTCGTGGGGTGCGAGACCTGCCTGTCCAGGGAGCTCTCATGACGATGTTTGTCACAGGGGAGGAGGCAGAGGTCCGGGGGAAAGAAGACACTGGCCCCTGGTCAGTTCCTCCCGTCTGCCGTGTGTTGCTGGCATCCACCGAGGCTCCCTAACCAGAGCCGCACCTGGCGTGTCGGTCTGGGCACGCCACTGCACGCTCCCTGATTGCGACTCCCACACGGGCATGAGAAGAGCTTGCGGAAAACCCTGGTGTCCACGGCATAGGATGACGTCCTCCGTGGCCAGGGTTGGAAAACCACCTCGTTGGCCCCTGGGAGGCTGATGACCTACAGTCCACCTGGAGAGGAGAGAGAAAGCAGTCTTGGTCGGGTCTGGTGTTCGTGGTGGCAGGGGTCAGTGGCCACACACACGGAGATGACAGTGGCTGTGTCCTTACGGTAAAGGGAACGCTAAGCAGCCATTTGGCCTCCAGCAGGGCTGACCCTGGTCCCACCGCAGAACACGGACTGGCTGGCTGTCCTTGGAGGCCAGGAGAGGCAGGAGAAAGGACGCGGGCAGGAAGAAGGTGAAGCGGCCGGCAGAGGCCGCTCCGCACGGCTCTGGGTCGCGCCTGCCCCCTGGGGAGGGCCGGAAACGGGAGGGAGAAGCATCTTCGTGTAATGGCTGCCCTCTGGGCCGCCTGAGATGATGGTCCGGCGCTCAGGACTTACGGGGACACCTCAACCTCCAGAAAACCTATTTTCCACGTCCATGTATGTTGATTTTTATGAGCAGGTTTTACTACATTGTAGAAGGGTATTTAACTCCTGGAGGTGCCAGCCCCCCAGAAAGGAGAGCAGTTTCGTGCTCTGACTTTGCGCGGGTGAGGGCTAAAGGCCCGGTCACCGAGAGCTGCTCCGACTAATTAATGCATTTGCTCCCTGCAGGGTGAAACTGAGTTTTCAGATACGTTCCCGAGGCGGTGCGCTTGATTGCTAAGTGTTGCGCTCCTCGAGCTGTTTTTCCTAGTACGTCGCCCGGTACGTGCAAACTGAGAGATTATTTCCCGTGGAAGACTGGCAGCGAAGCTACGGATGCTTGATGGACTCTGTGCTCGTGTGCAGACATAACACTTGTTCGAGGACAGGACACCTTCCTGCCTGGAAGGGAGGGGCTGGGTGGCGTGGCCTGACCGCTGCGCTCTGGTCGGGGCTGGCCCAGGAGCGTCTGTGCCCCGGGCAAGCTCACGCACACACACCTCTCACCCTCGTCCTCCAGGTCTGGTACCGTTCCGGGCTCTTCTCCTGGAAATCCCGGCGGCACCACAGAAGACCAACACGGACGCTTGGCGCTCTCCCAGGAAGGCCGGACACGGGGCCTCCGCAGCCTGCGCTGCTCTCCCGGCTGCTTTTCTCAGACCAAGGCCCCCCAAGTCACTCCCTCCCCAGGATACCACCAGGCAGCTGGCCTTCTCTGTTTTTCTTCCTCTTTTTCCTTTTTTTGTGTTTTTGTTTGTTTGTTTTTGAGTGAGGGTAACAGCAGCAACAATGACGATGATTAACACTGTGATTTCAGAACGGTTCTGAGGAAATCACGGTAAACAGAGTGTGTTTGCCTAAGGAAACCCTCCGAGCAATCAACCAGTAACACAACGCGTGTGCTAATGAACCCAAAGCTGTTAATGTGGTTTCTTCAGTTAAATTGATTCATGAATTTTGAAGAGAACATTATCTAATGAATTTTCTTTGAATAGAAAGCAATTAAAAGGACAAATCAGTCTGATTAACCCCAAAGTCACCCTCCTGCCACAAATGGTGTACAGTTTGAAATTATATCATAAAAAACTGGAGCACATTTGCTATCTTTCTGCCCTCTACTAATCCATGTAAATTAATGAACAACAAAGTTAATTTCTTTGATGACCCTGTTCTAGTATCACCTGGATTATACTGATGTTTAATTTGCTTAATGTTATAATAAAGACTAAACAGATTTTTTTTCCAGTGAAGTGATCATCATTCCCTTCAGTTAAGAAGTGATTTTTATTATTTAACATGCATGTAAGGGTGTGTTTTCCTTAAGAACCAAATCGCACTTGGCCGGCTTGGCACCGAGTGTAATCAGTGCTATTGTGGACACACTCGGAACACGGCGCTGCCCGCGGAAGCCTTCCCTTTGCTGTCGCCATCAGGCACTCCCGCCCCGAGGGCTCGGTGCCCCCCGCCGTGGGGACGCGGCTCCGTGTCCAGTGCTCCCTAGCCGCGTGTTCCCTTCGGAAAGACAATAGGTATCGGTTCAGACCAGCCTCCTTCACATGCCTGGGAAACCGCTCTAAAACCTGGAGGTGGAGGGAGACAACGTTCTCATGCGTTCACCGGTTCGTCCTGCAGTGGGAGGAAGAGCAAATGCACTTTGACGTGGTTAGTCCATTAAAATGGGAACAGAGTCATTTTCGCAGCCCTGTTCATTACAGATACCTGTAGCCACAGCCGCCGCCGGCCCGTGGACCGTGGTGCTTGGCATTCTGAGCCTGTCCGCTGCCAGATGTGGACGGCTAGCATGAAATCACGGCGCGACCCATGGCTTCTCTTTCCTTCTGTGTCCCTGCTGACGCTGGGAACTCACGGGCGGTGTGAAAGGTTCTGCGGTCGGCAGGCAGGCAGGGCTCAGGGCTCAGGAACTGAGCTGCTCATGCGTTGACGCACGCGGGTCCTGGAAGAGAGGGCAGGGCGCGGTCCTGCGCGGAACCAGGGGAAGATGGGAGGAAGCTGCAGATGTGGGGTGCACCGTGCGGGCTGCCTGCAAAGGGGATGGCCCGTACGGTGCCAGGGACGGGCTGAAGGGACGGTGCATGAAGGCCACGTTTTAACTGAGGGTCGCACTTCTGTGGGTGTGGGTGTGTCTTCTGTTGCAGGACGGGCGGCTCGTTGCGTCGGAGCCCTGGGAGCCGTTTGTCCACAGGGCGTCGTTCTGTGTTCTGCCTTTCAGATTCATTCACCGCACAGGTGTTGTGGAAGCTGCTGGAGGCCGTGAAATTTGGAGACACAGTGTCGTACCAGCAGCTGGCAGCCCTGGCAGGCAACCCCAAAGCCGCGCGGGCAGTGGGCGGAGCCATGAGGCGCAACCCTGTAAGTTGTGGTGCGTGTGGACGTCAGCGTGGCCGCGGTCGGTGGGTGGGCCTGGGCGCTGCGCTCGGGGGTGCGGCCGCGTAGGTAGGCGCGTCCCGCAGGCGGCCGGAGCCGCGCAGGGCGGGGAGGAGAGGAAACGCTCATGGTGGGCCCTCCCCTGAGAGGCAGGGACAGCACTGGTAGGTCTGCGCCCTGGCCCCCGTCTTTGGTGAGGGGATCAGGAAGCGTTCGCACAAAAGCACCCCCCATGCATGTCGGAACCACAGCAGCCCATTGTCAGAGGCAGTACCGAGGAGGACAGGCCCTGGAGAAAGTGGCGAATGACATTCGTTCTTCCAGTAACTGGGTACACGGGCTGCCTCGCTCGTGCCCGACACTCTTTCAGGGGCCAGGCCTACAGCCAGAAACCAAGCAGGCTGCCCGTATGCAGCATGGTTCTAGAAGGAGACACATTCCGGGATGCCGGATGCATAGGGAGGCTGGAGATCTGACACCAGGGTGTGCACCTGGGGAACGGGCCTGATTCATGGCATTTGCGGGTGTCTTCCCCAGGGAGTGGCTCCTTCCCCAAGCCCCTTTGTGTCCTTGTCCCTCCTGTGCATCTGTGATCAGATTTTGCAGAAAGGGAGGTTCTGTCCAGGCAAAGCCTTGCTCACCAGAGGATGGGCCTGTGTGGGTGGCCGCGTGCCTGTTGTCCCCACGCCTGCACCTGGACCACAGGCTGTCCTGGCTCAGAAAGCAAGTCCTTGTGAGGCCGTGGGGTCCCCATCCCAAAGCAGCCAGGTCCTTGGGGGACCCCACACAGCCAAGTGAGACCCAGAATATTTCCGTTCTTGGTAGCCCTTCCAGTACTGGGCCGCGGCCTGCTGGCGCCTCCGTGCTGGCATCCCTCTGGAGCTGTGGGAGAGGGTCTGATGGGATGGAAATGTGCCATCCTATCAGGAGGAGGAAAGTAGGACCATCACATCCTGGGATAGGAAATTACTAGATCAGAAAGACCTCACTTTTTTGAAACTTGCTGTAGCTTTGCGGTGTATTTCCAGCATTATCTTCGTCCCTGTTCACCTGGGAGAGGCAGGCATTGGCACACCCGGCCCACTGCTCTTGCCGCTGGGTCCCTGTTGCCTGAGGGCAGAGCCGCGGCTCTCTGAGAGGTGGCGTTTATGAGACTGCCTTCTTTTTTCTAAGAAGCACCCCGGCAGGTTCGCAGTGGATCGCACTGTCTTGCGCGAATTCTGTGCCATGTAGAGACATCCCCAACGGTCAGGAGCAACGTGTAACGTGGACCACCGGTCATGCCCGCGCCTCGCTGCGCCCCAGGTCCTCCGCAACAGTGGATCACGAGCCCAGTCGGTGCTCCGTTCCACAGCGGTCCTGTTTCTGGTGCAGTGTGGCCCACATGTCCCGAGTCATCCCCTCCACTTAGTACGGGCTCAGCTTTACCGTGCGCACGAGGTGATTCTGCTTCGCATTCCAGCGTGAATTTTTTTTACATTTCCCGATAAAGTCTGAACCGTTTTGTTCCTTGGGAAGGCCACCGTCTCCTCCAGGTGCTGAGCAGCTGGACTCGGCCCGGGAATTAGCAGTTGGGACGCTGCAGGACACGGCTCCCTGTCACGCCTGGTGAGATGGGCGCTAGAAGCTAACGGGTTTCTGCCTGGCCTTCTGCGGCCCATGGTCACTGTGTCCCGTGTACGTTCTCCCTCTGTCCCAGATCTTTGTGCCTCCTTCAGGCCAAGGGTCTACTCCTCACGCCCTTTGTGGAGGGAGGACAGTCTTCTCGGCCACGGAGGGGCGATTCGGTTCCCACCGTGCACCGCAGGTGCTGTGTGCTGTTGCCTCCCACAGGGGCACACCTCCCGTCTGGTGCTCTGCACACACGCACTGCCATCGGGCACACAGACCGCGGGGGACCCTCACCTGGCTCGGGTGCCGACTGCGGCGTCTCACTCGGCCGCAGAGACGCCGTCGCTGCCCAACGATCACGCTTGCGGCGATCTTAAGAAACATTTATCGTTCTGCAACCAGAAGGCCTCTCTCTTCCTGCTACTAATCTCTATGAACGTCTCTGTTCAGATATGGCCCCAGTCACAGAAGTTTATAAAATCAGATCTCACGAGGCTTAAAACTCTAATGTCCCTAAAGTCCACGTATCGTCTTCCCGGTCTCGTGCCCAAGTGCAGAGGGCCATGAGGACACCAGGTGGGAGAACCGGGCAGGCTCCTGGCCCGTCTTCTCAGCGCCCTCCCATGCCGACAGCAACCAGGCTGGAGGCGAGCCCTTGGGGGCCTGTCCATGGGACCCACTGTGACTGGGCACTACCCATGGCTCATGCCGGGCCCCTTGGCCTGAGCTGGTGGCAGAGGCGCGGGTGGCTGCAGGACTGGAGCGGCGCCACCGTCACGGCATGGGGCTGCCAAAGGTGTTCCTGCGAGGGGAGTTTCGGCTCGGCCTCCTGGGGAGCCCTTAAACTTGACCTAACACCTCCTTGGAAGGGATCGCAGAGCCTCCAAAGGCGACTCAGGAACCTGGGGGAAGGGGGCCCTGAGCAGGGCCTGGACCACAACCGACGTGGACATCACACGTGGGGGCCCCCTTTCCCTGGCGCTGGCAGCGAGGGGCCAGGCCCCACAGCCCACGCGGCAGCTGCGGCACCAACAGCATCGTGGATAATCTGTTCGGGCTGAGTAGAGCAATTGTGCATTTGAAGGAGAGTGAAAGATGGGTTTGGAATGTCGCAGGGCACCGTGAAGCTCGTCGTGCGTTAATTCCTTAGGCCATAAACACGAGCACGTGCTGGTTCACGCGACAGCTTTGCCATGGCGTGGGGTTCTCTTCCCCACTAGTGGGAGGGATGGTTGGCGCTGTGTGGGGGGGTCTGGTCCTGTCCCCAGCACGCGATTTTTCCAGGTTTTCCACCAAAGACTCACTGGCCCAGGTGAGCCGGTGTGGCCGCCTTCCGGAAGGTGAGCGCTCTCACCCCCTATGGAGGAGGGTCCATGTGCTGGTAGAGCAGATGGAAGACGCCTCGGGGGCGCCCCCACAATAGCACCCTTCCCTCATCCTCAGAATTTGCTAAATGCAGTTCAAAGGCAATCCATAGCCGCACAGAGCGTTTCCCCACTTTCTCCTAAACAAACGCATTCCTGACGAGTTAGTTTACTCGCAGATCGCCACGAGCGTTAATGACCCCCCGAGGCTTGTTCTGCCGGTCACCCAGATGGCTGTTGATGAAGATTTAGCCTCGTGTTCTAAGTGTCAGGGCTGTCAGCGGGGCTGAACTGTTTGACCAGAAGAAAAAACGCACAGGGAGCTATTGATTACAGCTTCTCCGTGTCACTTGCTCACCAGGATTTAGGTATTGATGAGGCCGCGAGTGAAAACAAGCTCTTTCCCTTGTGGGCTACTACCACGAGAACAAAGGCGAAGTTGGAAAAAATATTCAGCCAGCACTAGAATCAGAGGGATTCCATTATTGATTGAAAGGCCCCTTCGTGTTATTTTTGTTGGAGACAAATCTATGGGTTTGGAAGTTTTATAGCTTTTGAGAAAGGGTCCGTGTAGGGGATGGGTTCACGTATTGGATGAATTAGATTTCACAGTGTGAGGATTTCAATGCGGCTGTGATACTATGAGCTGCTTGGTTATTGATAAAAATTACATTTTATGCAGCACGGGGCTTGAAAGGAGCGAGCGTAAGAGGGCACGGATCCTCTGGAATGTCCTCAGGGCTCCAATAAATGTTGCCGGCTCTCATTATTTTAGTAGTCTGAATCTGCCGCTAAAATTAACACAAACAGAAGCAGTGTTCCCGTGTCTAGGAGTGAAAGCAGTGTGTCTTCGGTGAGTCCCCGCTCCCGTCGCTGCATGCACGAGGTAAAGCCTGGCTGGGGAGGTCAGCATCGCCATCCCGCGACCACCGCGCTATTTTCCATGTGACACGTAGGGCCAGAGACTTCCCAGTCCGTCTCTTGTAATTCCACAGCTCGGGGAGCAGGGCAAGAAAATCAAAGCTCACTCGTCAAGTCTGCTGTTAGGTAGGAAAATTGACTTGGTGCCTAAATGTTTGTGAGCCTAGTTTGGACTAAATCTCTCTCTATCAGTCAGAGCTTAAGTTGTGTGTCATCTGATCATGTCCTCACAACAGTTACTAACGTGACTATCGTATTGGATCAAAACCCTCGATCGGAGTCAGTATCGCGTTCTGAAAATTGCCAGTTACAGTGGGGATGGCAAGTGCTTGCGGGACGGGGCAGTGGTGTTACTCTCCATCAGGGAAGCGGCGCGAGAGGAAGCCGGGCCTCCCCCCACCCCCCAACCCCGCTGCTCCTTCCGAGACCACCCTGAGACTGTGCGTGTTCCCATGGCAACCCACACTTCCAGTCAGAACCAGGACTGGTGTGATGTCTGAGAAGTCAGGTTCTCACCTCCGAAGCCAGATGACCTGCAGGGCTGGCCAGCACCCCAGGCCATGCCCAGCGCTCCCCCTCGAGCAGCTGGTGTCGCGGCAAGACGTATGGGCACCGGTCCTGCCTTGGCTGAGCTGGAAGCGCATCTTTGCCTCAAGGTGCCATGTAAGCTGGGCCAGCAATGTCATGGGAGCCTAGGCTGACCACGCATGGCCTGGGGCTTGTTGGGGATGCGTGGTGGTCTGCACCGGGCACAGAGCACGCACTCCCCTGGCCCTATTGAGTGCTGCATCTGGGACGGGACTGGGGACCATGCCACCTGCCCAGGGACAGGCCCAGCTTAGCGCCCACCAAGGGCGCACTCCAAGCAGGTGTGGCAAGCTGAGACAGACGCATGGCCAGAGGACAGCCAGATACCACATACGTGTGCTTAGCCGCTCTTCTAGAAGCACACCCGACTGATGGCTCGTGGCTTGTCCAGCTCAGGTCTTTGGAGGTGGAGCTTGGGGGTAGGAGATGTGGATCTCCTCTGCTGAACTGCAGACTCCGTCGAGGGAGCCTGAGAAACCCTCAACCTCTGGGACCCTGCAGGTGTGGCCATATGAGCGTGACCCCAGAGGGCAGGACAGGGGCTGGCGCTGAATGGTCCCTGGCACCTCCTGTGTCTCTTCCAGGGAGGGGTCTGCAGAGCAGCTGTGCCCTTCCTTCTGCCCCAGCTCCGTCTCCAGCGCTGGGCCAGTTCCTGTAGCTGCCCTCACTGGCCATCCTGTCCCTGTCAAGCCGCCACTGTGCTCTGTGCTCTGCACGATGACGAGAACCATCCCCCAGCATGTACTGGGCCTTTGGGGGCTGACCACCTGTGCCCCTTCGCCCCAGTCAGGATGGAGCCACTTAGGAAATAGGACTGATTGACCCGGGCCTCCTGGGAAGTCCTTCAGATTCTGAGTAACTGTTTGCTGGGATTTTTAAGCAAAATGACTGTCCATCTGCCAGAGCCCCTGCAGTGGGAACACCACATGTACCCTTGCGTTTGGTGGCCCAGGTGTGGCCATCCCTGCCGTGCTGTGTGCTGTCCATGGAGGGAGCTCCACAACCTGAGATAGACTCCTGTCCGCTCCGCACCTCCCAACCCTTTCCTTTCTGCCTGTGTTCTGGGCCGGCTAAGAAATGGACAAAGGATATCAGGGTATTAGCTTTAGTAGGGTAAAGGCTGGGGGAGGGGGGATATGGCCATGGTGGGCCTCCAAGAATTCCTCTGGAATCGGACCCCCCTGTGCTGTATCAGCCCCAGCAGAACCGGCTCCACTGACCACGCCTGTGCCGTGAGGCAGACGGGGCCTCCCTGCAGGACCTCACAGGCTGCTGAGCTGGGCATTCTCATCCCTTCCTCCCGGGATGGCCAGTCAGTGAATCCTCCTCCCCTCGGGCAGGGGTGATGGATAGGGGGTGAGCAAGGCCAGGCATGTCCCTCATACCAGTGGGTGTCCTGCCACATGGAAATCAAAAGCAAGGGTAAGGCTCACTGTGCCCACGCTCCACAGTGGACTCTATCCTGAGGACAGACACCGAGCGGGTCTGCCACTGGGTATCCTCGGAGCTCCTGTCCACACAGCCCAGGCTGTAGGGGGAGGACCAAGGCATTTCCTGCTGAAAATGAGTCTCCGACCTCTGGAGGGAACAGAGTTCTCCTCCCCTTGTAGGATTGGCTACCAGGAATGTGTTAGGTGGGACTGTTGGCCCATGTGTGGCTGTGGGAATAGTGTCTCCCCTGTGTGACCATGACCTCCCTCGCGTCCAGCGCCTACAAGCCCCGGCATCCAGTCTAGGATGTGAGGAATCAGACGCCCACAGTTCTGCGCTGCGGTGGCTCTAGGCAAGGCAGAAGAGTGTGCTGGGCATGGGGGAGGTCCTTCCTTGGGGCATTCAGTGTCCGCTAGGGAAACCTGCCTGCGGTTTGGGTCCTCCTTCTCTGGGGCTGCCCGCCGGCCTGCACTTCCCCTGGGACCGGGACAGCAGTGAGCTGAGCTGCCCATAGGTCGGACGGGCGGGGTTGGCGGAAGCCCGCGGTGCACCGAGCCCCCCTGCACCTCTCTCCTGGTGCGTCTCAGTGACACCCGCCTGTCCCTGGTCCCAGCAGCGGGTCCTCTTAACCATAGGTTGGCTTCTCTCTGTAGGACTGTGTTTGGGTTGGTTTTCATCATAAGGTGACCTCGCTTTATTGAAGCCCTTCTGTTCACTAAGGCAGGCACCTGATCACGGAGTTTGTCTCCAGAGGTGAGAGGCTATTTGAGGTCGGCCGAGGGGTGAGGGCCACTGTGGCCCTGGATCTGGAGTCCTGAGGGACTGTGGGAGCGGGTGGTGTACAGGGACAGGGGGGCAGCAGCAGTGGCCGCTCAGGTGAGAACACATGAAGACTAGAGCTTCTCCACCTTCCCAAACATCCCAGGACTGGTGAGCGCAGACAGACACTCCCGGGGCCCTGCGTGGCGTGAAGCAGAGCCAGCAAACCTTTCCTATAAAGAGCCTGATGGTAAACAGTTTAGGCTTTCAGAAGCAGCCACAGACAGTGCGGCTACGTTCCGATGAAGCTGTGTTTACGAAATAAAGAAGGACCGTAGTGGCCGATAGCCAGTTTGCCAATGCCTCGTGTGAGTCCCACCTTCCCAGAAGGTTCCTGTCGCTTCTCGAGATATTTGCGATTTTGCATACCATCCCGTAGCTTGGAAATGTAATTTTGAACTTGGTAAGCACACACGATCAGTTTCTTACCAACGGCAATTTTCTCCTCCTGGATCCTGCTGTACGGGGGTTCTCTGGACTGTGCTGGACATTTGCCTTGGGGCATTGTGGCACCCTTTGGCCCCCGGAGGCCCTCGGAGACCAAGGGGTGTGCAAGGCCAAGACAGCCAGCGGGCGGCCTGCATGTGGCCGAGCCCCTGCTAGGTGAGTGGTGGTCAGGGGCCTTACTTGTGACCCCGGAGGCCCCGTTGGCCCGGAGCCCAGCCTGACGGTGGCTTCCTGTTTTCCAGGTGCCCATCCTCATCCCGTGCCATCGCGTGATCTGCAGCAGCGGAGCCGTGGGCAACTACTCCGGAGGCCTGGCCACGAAGGAGTGGCTGCTGGCCCACGAGGGCCGCCTGGCGGGGAAGCCGACCAGTCCCGGGGGATCCCTTCTGGCTGGAATACGGCCCAGGGTTCGGGGTGGCCGGCACTGAGGGTTTGCAGGAGGCCGTGTTGGAGCGGCACGCGCTGGAAGCGGGCACACGCTGGCACCGTTGTATTAAAGCTCTGGACGTGTCCTGAGGGACGTGGAGTGCGTTGTGTCTCTCGTTCTTCCGTTTCGCAGCAGAGCGGGTTGGGAAGACCGGCCCTTGTTCGCAGCGCGTCCCCTCACGGCGCTGTTCGTCTCTGACGTCCGCCAGCGCCGCGGTGAGAGAGCAGGGACCTGGCAGGCAGCGGGGCGATCGGCCCGGAAGGTGCCTGCGGGGGCAGTGGCTGTGCCCCCCGCAGCGCCCCGGTCCCCACGCAGGCCTGAGAAGCTGGCCGTCCCCGCCCACGGCCCGGCTCCCCGTCCTCTCCGCCGTGGAGGTTGCCTGGCCCGTGTTTCCCGCTCCCACCTTCCCTGCCAGCCGGGGCGGCCCAGAAATCCTGCTCACGGGGCTTCCCCACTTTGCTTCTCTCCCGGCCAGGAAGGCCAGCGCCGGGGGCGTCCATCCAGGGTCGTGTCTGCCGAGTGGAGGAGACCCGCCTGCCAGCGCGAGCCGGGAAGACAAACGGCTCCTTGAGGCGGGTTTGGTCGCAGTGACTCCTTTACAGGGGCCTGCCTCGGGCCCCGGCCCCTCTCCTGACACGGTTGACCCTCGCATGCCCTGAACAGGAGGTGACAAGGCTTGCCGACCTCTCCTCCCCAGTACCCAAGACCGAGCCTGGAAGTCAGAGGTCACACAAGAAGGTGGGTCAGCTCCTGTCCCCAGGGGCAGTCTGGAGTGTTTCCAGCGTCCACCAAGGACCTTGGGCTGACACTTCATTACCCTGTTGTCATTTTAGCTTCATCATTAAGTAGATCTGAAAAGCATACGGGGAACTTGTAGCTGTGCATGCAGATAAATAAAATAGAGCCTGTGATCTAGGGAGAAAGTAAGCCGCACCCCGCCGCACAGTAGAGAGCTGTGTTTGTGTCCGGGGTTCCTGGGACGCGGAGGGCACGGCCGGCAGCTCAGGCGGTCTGGACGGGTCCCTGAACACCACAGATACACAGCCTGTGGAGGGCGCAGTGTGGGTGTGTTTTGCATTTCATGTTAGCACCTGTAAAAGAACAAGTACCCAATGTAAACACAGTTCAACCAAATTCTTGCATTTTCCCCTCAAAAATAGAGAGCTCTGACCATCACTGCATTGTCTTCGGATTCCACTCCTTCTCCGAGCTTCTGTCTGCGGGCGTGTGTCCTGCTCGCACGGGGAGCCGTGTAGCGGTCCGACTTCGGGACAGACCCCCGCGCAGCCTGCGCTGAGCCCCCGGCCGGCCGCGAGACCTGAAGCGCATGCTCTTGCATCTGCGAGCGCCGGCAGAGGGGCTTGTTCCTGGCTTTCCGACGTGTTGGGAAGACGGGTGGGGGGTCTGGGGCACACTTTGCATGTGGGGGCCAAGGAGGAGGTTGTATCGTAAATTCTGTAAGGAAAATGCTCTTCTCCAGGAACTCTCAGGCACCGAGAAACGTGATCACACTCCGCCCTTGTGCTCTGCCGGGAGGAGAGGGCCGGGGTTCTCAAAGGCAGGCTCTCCTTGCGGGCCGGGGTGTGGATTCCGTCTGACTGCTTTCCAATAGAGGGCACCATAGCAGTGCACTAGGGCTGCGGTTGGGAGACCCCCAGCCACCACTGTCTGGGATGGATGTGAGAGTGGGGGCAGGGTGGAGCTCTCCGTGAGGCTCTGTGACGGTCCCGCGGAGCCCGAGGTGCCATCGGTGCTGCTGGCAGGGCCCGGTGATGCTCCGCATGTCCCTTGCCACCCACATGCTGGGCACGCAGGCCACCTCCTGGGTCGGGAAAGTGCGGTGATGCCACGTGCTCCCCACTGCGATCTCCAGATGCCTGGGTGGGCTCCGAGGGAGCATCCTGGGTGGGACAGCCACCATGGCAGCACACAAGGCCCCAGCCCCCGGCGGGGCTCAGCCACGTGCAGCCAGGGGCCTGCCCATCAGTGCAGTCCGAGGTGACCCTGCGGCCCGGCGTGGCCAAGCACCGCCTGTTTGGGCCGTGCCCTTGGTGCAGAACAAACCCGCGTTCTGTTTTTTCCCAGGGCTTCCTCGGCTCTGTCAGAACAGGCTTGATAAGCGCCCCGAGGTTCCCGCTGACAGAGGCAGCGGCCGGGCTCAAACCAGCGCGTGTACTGCTCCAAGGACAAGCTCTGCAGAGGCCGACATGAAAGCCCACGCGGGGCGCCTGAAGCCGTGCTGCTCACGGTGGCGGCGTGGTTTATGGAAATAAAGAGGAAAAGGAAAGGCACAAAGAAATACAAAAATATCTTCCAAATAAAAAGAAACGTCGAGACAAGAAAGCTGTGTTCTTCGGCCTCGGCCCCGGGTCCCCTGCATGGATTGCTTTCCTTGTCCGTGTGGCGCGGGGGACCTTGAACACTGACACGGAGACCTGTGGGCAGGGGACGGCTGGCTCTTCGCGGGAGCTTGGCTGGGGTGCACGGTGCTCCCTGTTTCCAGAGACTGAGCCAACGAGAGATTCAGAGACAGTGTCTGTGTTTGCAGGACCACGCGTCCTTGACGCCGATGCCCTTGGCCAGGCAGGCGCCCAGGGTTACAGTGGGCAGCCGTGTTCCTCACCAGCCCCTTTCCCCACGTGCAGCAGAAGCACCGGGGGAAGCCCACCCCCATCCACCATGTCCTGTGGCTGCACCGGGGGACCAAGGACCAGCACAAGTCTGCCTTCCCACCGCCCCCAGAAGAAACACCACAGTGTCTCCTAGGCGCGGGGGCTGAAGCGGGGCCGCGGTAGAGGGCCCCGAAGGGAGTATGGACTCTGTGGGATCGGCTCCGTGCAGCTCTAGACAGTGGGGCCGCGGGCCAGGCACGTTCGGGAGGCAAGTAGGCTCACCTTGTCGGTACCTAACTGGGACTTCTAATCCTTGTCTACTTCCTACTCGGCAGATGCATTTACAGAACAAGCCACGTGTGTCTCGAACATTTGCCAGAGAGGGAAGTCCTTCCTATCCAAGGGGCTTTGGGTGCCCGTTTTCTTCCGAGTCTCCCCGCACACCATGTGCTCACCCAGAATCTCTTCCAAGTGGCCAGGCCTGTCCAGTACAGGTGTGTTTATACTGACACCCTTTTTGTTTCTTTTTTTAAGATTTTATTTATTTATTTGACAGACAGAGATTACAAGTAGGCAGAGAGACAGACAGAGAGAGAGGGGGAAGCAGGTTCCCCGCTGAGCAGAGAGCCCGATGTGGGGCTCGATCCCAGGACCCTGAGACCATGACCTGAGCCGAAGGCAGAGGCTTAGCCCACTGAGCCACCCAGGCGCCCCCCCCTTTTTGTTTCTTAACCCATTCGTGAGCAACAGCGTTATCCCAGAACTCGTTTCCTTTAAAATTGGGACGGGAGGATGAAACCCCGACAAGGAGGTTGCTCAAAAACCCAAGTGGTGGCTTGATCCCGCGGGAGCCCCGTGGGGCGTGTGTGCTGTCTCCAGAGGACTTGTCCTCCCCGAGGTGGCCCTGGCAGGGCGGACAGGTGCTGATGGCCATGTCTCCCCACACATGGCACCCACATGCCCCACCCCGTCGCTGGGACCACAGGCAGCAGCACGGGCCACCGTGAGAGCAGACGGGACATCGTAGTCGAATGAGTGTGAAAATTGTTGACTCTAGAGCTGGCCGAGCTCTTACACGAGTTTGGTTTTAAGCCGCCTTTGGGAGGACTCTGAAGCGATAAATGACTTAATGTGGGACACAAGAAAAAAGGTGTTATTTTACTTGAAAAATTTTCCCACTAGACCAGACGGGAAACTGAGCCCTGCTCTTGGTCCACGAGCTGTGATGTATTTGGGAGTATTTGGGAATCCCAGTCCGTCCTTTGGCTGTGTGTGCCTGCTGCCCTCCTGGCGTGGGGTCATGGGGTGAAGGCAGCAGGGGGCCTCAGTGGGGATTTCGCTTTGTTTGGCCTCCCTCAGCCCATGCACGGTCTTTCCTTTCTCATTCGCCGGCATTTGATGGAGAGCTGGTGTTTAGGAAGCTGAAGCCCATATCAATTTTACCTGTTATCAGTTTGGAAGACGCTGAGATTTAAACGGAGCTCGGCCATGCAGCCCGTCTGTCCTTCCGTCTGTCTCTCTGGGGGGAAGAGGGTGGCAGTTGAAAGCCAGACCCAGAGCCTGGAGAAAGTGCAGGTCCTGACGCGTCTCTGAGCAGCGGAGGGCAGCAGGGCTCGGACCCAGCGGCTCCAGCTGCCGACAGATGAGCGCGTCTGGCCTCCATCAGCCGGGCCACTCCGGCGGGTGTGTGCTGGGCCGCTGGGGTTGTGAGGCCTGGGGCAAGGGCCTGGACAGTGAGGCACGGCTGGACACAGAGCCCAGCCCGACGGCGCCCAGACTGATGAAAGGACATCGTTAACAAGGCTTTAAAGTTTTCTCCATGTTTTTTCATTGAGAAAAGCCACAAGAAGAAAATTCTGCACAGACGCTAGTTAAGACTGATCCTGGAAAACACGGCCTCAGTGTTGCAGGGCACCTTTGTAAGGCCCCGTGCTCAACACTGTGGTTTGAGTCGCCTTCCCGGCTTATTGGCAAGGGGAGCTTGTGGGGGCGCGGTGCTCGAGCAGAGCAGGGGGCCCCGCATCCGTCGACTGAGCCGGCACTGCAGGTGGTCATAGCGTGAACGCTGGCGCGAAGGAAGGGGAGATCTGCTGCTCCTGGGACCGACCTTACCTGCTGGCTGTCAAGTCCCCCGCAGACCGGCTTCTCATCCTGTGCCAGGTTCCCGGGACGGGGGGTGCGAGGGGCAGAGCACAGGGCCCGTGGCCTGTGTCCCGTCTTGTTCCTTGCCCCTCCGCGGCTGCGGCACCCCAGCAGGCACACACCCAAGGCTTCTCTTACGTCTTCCTGTTACACGTCACTTGTGTTTGGGTCCCAAACACCAGCAACATGTTTGCTTCCAGATTGGTTTGTTGACTTAAATTAAGAAAAACCCAGCTGGAGAAAATACCAGTGTCTAAACATTAAGCAACATGTGATATTGTGCAAAAAGTATTGCTTTTGCGTGTTTTGATTGCCGTAGCTACGAGCAGAAGACCGTGCACGTGTGCGCGTCTTGGCAGGCGATGCGGGCCCAGGTACGCGGCGCTGAGCCACACGCTCCTGCAAGCCATTCGGGCCCCGAGCCCTGTGGGAAAGCTCTGCAGCCCGGGGTCCCCTCTCCCCAGCCCCTGGCCATGCCTCCAAGGGGGCTCTGAACCTGCCCAGCCCCGGTCGCAGGAGCCGCTCCAGAGAAGGGAAGGCCAGCCCCGGCCGTCTTTGGGGATTCAGTCAATTGAGGGCTCAGGAAAGCAGGTAGGGAACACCGACCACCCTCTCTGCTCACCTCATAACTACGCAAGGTGTGTATCAGCAGGGCACGGTCCACCGGGGAAGGGAGACCTGTGGGATGGGGGAGGCGTGTGGCTGAGCTGAGCTCCCGGCACGGTCTGGTTGCATCCTTGTGGATGGATGTCTTCGGGGAGGAGAACAGTCCCTGCTAGAGTTAGATTTTGTGAAAGCTTGGAGAGCCTTCCAGATAAAAGCTCCTGCGTAAGTGTATGGTCCTGCTTCTGAACAGATGTCCTCAATGCCAGCTGGGGGACAGGAACCTCACGGCTCCCTCGGTGCTGGTCCAGCTGCAGCACGCTCCGCAGGGCCCGGCACGGTCTCCGCGTGCTTCCTTCGGAGGCCCTGCTTACTCCCGATTCCCAAGAAGGGGGTTAAAAATACTCCCAGCAGAAACCTCTGTGTGAGGGGCGCAGTCCGGACAGAGCCCTCGCTGGTGCTGCCGCGTCGACCCCGCTGCAGGGTCCTTCCTGGATGTCTCCTGGGCTGCTGTGCAGCCCACCCTCCTGAGAACTGCCTTGCTCACACCTGCCTGAGTGCCCCTTGGTGGCTGCTGCACAGCGGGGAGCCAAACCTGGCCCTTCTGCCCGTTCTCACAGCTCCTGTGGACTTCTGGGACCTTCTTTTCTCCTCTTTTCCTTCGGGTGCTGCTGAGTCCTTGTCACACTGTCCCTGTGCTCAGCCAGGGGTCTGGACCATGTGCAGGGAGTCCCAGCCATGTGTCCCTGGGTGCAGCCCACAGCACCCAGCACCTCCCAGCAGCCCTCCCCCCCCAGAGGGAGGTGGTGGGCTGGGGTGGCTTTGTCCCTGTTGCATTGTCACCAGCACGCATGGAGAGCGGGGTCTGAGGCACGTTGAAGGAGGCGGGCAGGAGCATCAGCCCAGGGGCAGCCAGTGAGCAGGGAGGAGGGCTGTGGCTCGCGGCATTGAAGCCCTACCCCTGCCCTCGGGGTGCACCGGCCCGGGAGGCCACCCCTTTGCAATACTCAGATTCAAACCTAGTACAGTTAGGATTCCTAAAATGTTCTCCTCCCAGGAGTTTTGCTCTTTCTAGAATCTCCTTCAAGTGGCCTTTTGTACCACAATTTAGACCATTTTTCTTGGGAAAAGGGCCTTCGCAGTTTCCTGGGCTTTGGCTGTGATCCTCCTGCCCCGCACAGCCTCCCCAGATGACCCATCGGATGTACAGGACAGCTCAGGCCTGGGCTCGCAGGCTACTCCCCTCACCCAAGGCCCTTGCCGAAGGTGGCAGAGCCATGGCCATGACCACACCTGACCACGTTGTCCATCCGACTGGCCATGTCAGAGTCTCTGGGTAGGGGTGAGGTGGATGGAAAAGAAACCATGAGGCAGACATGGAGCATTCTAGAACATTGTGGAGCCTGCTCCCATAGGGAGGACAGAGAGCTGCTGGCTGGGAGTCAGCCCTGCCAACTCCTTCTGGAAGTTGATCTGGTCAGGGAATGAAGAGGCTGACAGGCCCCTGCACACAGGTGCACAGGGAGCCTCCCACTTCGGGGCGAGGAGGGCAGGGCCTTCCCAAGACCCTGTCCCACTGTGGGTGGTGCTCGGAGCCCCCAGGCCCCACTCTGAGGGGTCGCTGTCCATCTCCTGGGATATCCCAGCTTTGGGTCCTCCATCAGGAACCACACGGAGAGCAGCAGCAGCATCTCCTGCACAGGGACCCGTGGGAGGGTGTTCCCACCGCCCGAAGCCGAGGCCCTCCGTCCTTGCGGTCACCATCCTCCAACCATGCCTAGGAGCATCTGAGCCTGGTCAAGGCTACAGCCAGGTCAGAGAGTGGTCCAGGAGTGGCCCGGCCCCCAAGCCCAAGCCTCCAGAGGTTACGGAGCCCTCCGTGGCGCTGTCCCTTCATTGGCTCTATCCCCTGAACCCATGACCACATTCAGACAAACTGCCACCATCTATCAGGATGGGTGGCAGTGTCTGCAATGTCCATGGTAACCTTGAACTGGGTGGAACAAGGGTCTGTGAAAGTACAGACGGGAAGCACCTGTGATTCAGCTCGCACAAGGAGGGCTCTCCCCAGAACCACAGTCTGCTTTTCTCAGGACCCCTCCTGGCCACTGGAGGAGGGGGCTGAGTTCCAGACGGCGCGCAGCGGGTGCGCTTCTCCGCTCTTCCTTGGAAAGGCCACAGCAGCTTGGCTCACAGGTAAGTGTGGGGTCAGGACGCGTGGAGGCAGCCAACATACAGCATCAGTCCTGAGCTCCTGTGCGCAGTGGACCCAAGGCAAGTAAAGGGCAGTGGGGAGCCCAGAGCGGGGAGGTCAGGACGGGGGCAGGGAGGAGCAGAGACCTCAAGTCACCCCTTGTTGGCTGGATGTAGTCCAGGACTGTGACCCTCAGTAGCAGGTCCAGATGATCTAAAGACGCTTGCCCGGGATCTCCTTCCAGATTCAGGGATCGCAGGCCTGAGTGAGCATGTGCCCGGCCAGCCCCCTGGGGACACTGCTGCCAGACATGGGTCTGCTCTTGCCAAAGCACCTCCCCAGGCGGGTGTAGAGGCCGGCGCTAAGCCTGCGGGTGTGGCCCAAGACACCAGGGCAGCCCTTGTGCCATCTCTGCAGTAGCACCGTTCAGCTCGGGCCACCAGCCGTGGACTGGTGATCGGGTGAGTCGGGAACATCCGACAGGGCAGGGAGCGGCACCGGCAGCTCGTTGGACATCTGCAGACCCGGTGCTGAGCCCAGGAGGAGGAAGCAGCCCGTGCAGCCTGCCTGGGAAAGGTGGGGACTAGTCGCCCCACAAAGGGCTGCCCCTTTCAGCCCCTCCTAATGCTCTCCGCTGGGGTGGGGGCACCTGTTCCTGTCCATCTTCCTCATTGTGCTGTGCTCTGCTCTTGACTGAGGCCCAAGACAGCTTGGCCCCATCCTGTTAGGACGTGTCTGCTGGGTTACTGCTTCCCACCTGGTGCGCGTTCGCATCTCTCCCTGACTCCTGGAAAACACCTGGTCCTGTCCCTCTGGAGGCATGTCCTGGACCTGGAGGGTGAGGGGCCGCAGCCGCACCCCCTCTGTGCATGTGCCCCAGTGCTCTGGGCTCCAGGGGCATCAACCAGCCCACCAGTGAGGCGCTGGCCGCACGCAGCGTTCAGATGGGGCTGTTCAGGGGCACGGCCTCCCCAGAACCTACGGGCCGGCACCTGCCAGGCTGCCCTGCACCCCACTGCCTCTCAGAATTCCGTGGAGCTCCTGGGTGTGCTCGGCCACACACTGCAAACACTCGGCTCCCACCTTCCTCCACCAGGCAGACCCTCGTGACTGGCACTCATAGCCACTTGGGCCCTCCTCACAACTTGAGGCCAGCTGCTGCTGTGGTCCCAAGCCCCGCCATCCCCTTGGCTCCTTCTCCTGGCAGGTGGGGTCCTCTTGGGCTTCCAGCAGGAACCCTCCCCTCAGAACACTCTGGCCTTGTGCCCCAGCCCAGGGAGGCCTCCCGAACACCACCAGGATGGTGTTTCATTGAGGATTGCTTGTCTGTCAGTCTGCTCTTGGGCTACAGAGAGCTCCTGGGGACAGCGAGGCCTTGTCCCTGCACTCTGTCCCGGAGAGCCCTTTCTGGCACAGACCCCACTTCCTGCGTCCTCCCCAAACTTTCTCCAGTCCAGCAGACCCTGAACCCCTGTGCTGTGTGCCTTGAATGCCACTCTCAGTCCTGTAGACGGGGACACCGAGGCCCCAGGGCTCCCGGGGCTGGCCTTAGGCTACAGGCAAGTGCATGGCAGGGCCAGAATTGGGGGCTTGTCGGGTGTCCCGCTGCTGAGTGAGAGCAGGACCAGGGAAGGGATGGCCAGAGCCCAGCCTGATGCTGGCAGGTCCTCAGGGGAGGAGTCTGCCCAACAGCCAGGATGAGGCTCCGCTGGGAGGACGTGTCCTGTGCATGCAGAGATCTGGGAGCTCTTCGAGGCACAGGGAAGCGAAGGCAGTAAGAATACAATCGTCTCTCCAGGATGGATGACCGATGGCAGTACTCCAAGGTGTGCTTGTGTTGCAAAGGGATCGGCCTAATGGTCCGTCAGTAAGGGGCGGGGTTGGGTAGGTTGGAGCATTGACTCAGGAGTTCCATGCGTGACCTCGGCCGGGGCATTCTCCAGGCCAGGGGCCCTCCCCACAGCCCAGGGAAGAGACAGGGCAGAATGTCCGAGTGGAAGGGGCTGGAAGGTGGCAGTGGGCATGGCCACTGTCTCCAGGGGAGGGGTTCCATTCACCTACACCAAGCTGCCCTGCCACTGCTGAGTGGGGGGACGTGTTATTTCTGGAAGAAGGGAGAGGGGAGCCGTTCTCAGCTTGTTAGAAAGGAAGCTCCGTGGGTATGGTGGCTGTGTGGTTCCCGAGTGGGGCTGTGGGCACCCAGCTCTGTGGCACCCACCTCTGACCTCCAACCTCAGAGAATGTCCAAAATCCAAGTTGAGACCCCGTGGGAGGGATTTGGTTTCTGGTAGAGACAGGCTGCCAGAGGACCCTGTGTTCCTGATATGTTCTCCATTTGAAGAGGGTGAGCCCTAGGTAGTTTCTAGGGGTGGTATCTATCAGTTTTTGTTTGCTTTCCTAGGAAAATCACAGGATCCAGGAAGTGACATTTGAAGTGGCTGGTTCATCATCACTGACCCAAGGGCAACAGGAGTGGGTACAGTGATGCGCCGCCAGCTCCCACGGGCTGTCCTTAGGGGACAGTCAGAGTTCTGATAACACACAGAGTCCATGATGTGCACGGAACAGGTGTCTGTCCCCAGCCCAAAAGAATGAGAGCACCTGAAAGGGCTCTCTTTCTTACGGCTTTAATGGTTTAGCCAACCTGCGTTCTGAGGTAATGGGAGCAAATCACAGGGCGGGGGCGCTCAAGCGGAGGCCTGCCATCTCCCACCGGCTTTCTTGGCTCGAGGCCACTCTCCGGTGCCCACAGCATGGGTGTGGGAGCCTGGGTGTGGTTGCACCGGAGGCCCGAGGGGCTCTGGACCGGTGCGTCTCATTCATGTGCGTTCCGAATTGTGTACTTGCCCCCCATCCTGTCTCCTGCAGCTGTGTCCGCTCCCCCAAGGGACTGGCTCAGGAGCCACAAGGGTAGTTCTGAGCGAGGGGGGACTTTGTCGCCGGCACCAGCCCCTCGGCGCAGCCCGGGGCCTTGCAGCTGGACGCCAGCCCCTTGGTGCTCTGCAGTTGCCCAGACCAGGCCCCTGCCTCAGGAAATGGGGACAAGTTATTTTCTTGGGCACAGTTCCTGAAGATCCTGCGTCATCCATTCCACGAGTGTTACTGCTGCTTCTGCTCAGCTTGGCCTTTGCATTCCAGAGGAACAGAGAGTGAGTCTGATGCAAATTCAGAAATCACCGCTGGTTTCCGGAAGCAGCCGCAGGCGACTGTTAATACAGAAGCCTGCCTGTCGGGGGCTGGTCCCGGCACCGTGCGGGTGGGCCAGGGGGCCGGGTGCTGGCCAGGGCCCCTCGTGTTCCTCCCACCGCACGCGCAGGCATGGGAGAGGTCCCGGCCCACCGCACACAGCCGGGGCCACCCTGGCGGCAGCCTCCAGAGCCTGGCCCTGCTCGGGGCCTCCCTGCGGGCATCTGTGTGCGGACACCTCAAGGCCGGGGAGGTGGGGGTGTGCGAGCAGGACGCCGTCTGAGCAGGGAAGGGGGCCGTGCCAAAGGCCCTGAAGCCAAGAGGGCGTCAGAGGCGACAGGGCAGACCCTGGGCAGGGCAGCCAGAGCCCCATCATTCAATGAGGTTACCAGGCATTTTCGTCCAGCCTTCCTCAGTGCCTTCTATGAAACAGTTTCAGACGAGGAAGATGTTAGAGGCAGAGACAGACTAGCCTCATTTGCCTCCTGTCCTGGAAGCCTCGACGTCTGTGGCTTTCTCGGGAGCAGAGGTGCAGCCGGGCAGTGGTGAGGGGCCGTGGGGTTGGCACCCCGGCCAGCAGACCACAGGGGCCGCCCCATCTCCGGCTCCGGGGCGCAGAGAGGTGGGCAGCGTAGCGCCTGGGGGCCGCCCGGGACTTTATCGTTTTGTCGGCACAAACCGCACGGAACTCTGTAACAGGAAGCACGTCACGTCCGCCGCAGACCAAGTTGATTCCGTCCGTGGGACCCCTGAGACGAGCTTCTGGGAGCCGCTGGCGCCGGCTGATTCTCCTCCCCGTCTCTCCCCTGAAGAGACGACAAGACGCTCTCCTTCCGGGTCTGCCCGCGGGATCCTCACGTGGTCGGGGGTCCGCAGACGCCACGAGACCCCCACCCCGGGGGCTGGAAGCTCCGTCCTTCCCTGCCTGTGGCCCTGAAGAGACGCCAAGCCACCGGCCCCCCTCCTTGCGCCCCAGCGGGGCGGGGGTCTTTATCTGGAGGCCGGCCGCGTCCTCCGGCTCTCGATCCCGAGTCACCCGCTCCCCAAGGGGACGCACGTCTAGGCCTCCGCGTGACTCCCACCCGAGGCTGAAGACCGCCCGCGGGGCAGCAGGAGGGCCTCTCTCTGAGCACGCGGTCACGCTCACTCACCGGCGAGGCATCCGGACCCCGACGCCACATGCAGAGCTGGGGACACGCATCTACCGAAAGCTGCTTCCTCTCTGAGATGCAGAATGACACGTCTGAATGTTACCGCACCGAGAGCATGTAGCTGTCGGTTCTCTTCCGCGCAGACATCTGCCCTCGGCGCCGGCAAGCCGGGTGACAGGTACTCTGTGGTTTCAAGCAAATGGGTCTCAGATGTAGATGAACAGCTTTTCTTGGGAAAGGACGGAAGCTTATCATGTGGGCGGCCTGAGCCAGCCGGGGTGTCCAGGTCCACTTCTTGCTGATTGGGGGTCCCTCCTGCCCCCCCACCCCAGGAGGGCTTTCCAGAGCCTCCACTCTCGTCCACTAGCCATCCTGCTGGTGGTGAACTCGCGCTGTGTGGCACCCATATGAGAAAAAGAGAGCTCAGGGCATGCTGTCCCAGGGCAGGGGCAGTCATGGAGGACAGGTGGGCATGAACTAGAAAATCAAGAGGGGCTTCCTGGAGGAGGCAGGGCGTGCACGGCACCTGTTATTGCTAGACAGGATGCGAAAGGCTTCTCAAGCAGAAGGGGCACCGGACACCTTAGCACAGAGGTGGCACATGCGGTGTTGGCCATGCAGGAGGAACCAGGGCCCTGAGAGCAGTGGGGATGGCCAGGGAAGCAGACACCCTTGTCACAGTGGGGGGTCATATGTGGGTTCAGTTCTGGGTGAAGTCCCAGGTGGCGGCCGTCCAGAGAGCAGTGCACAGCAGTCACCAGTCTTGGGCCACCAGGGGCCACCACGGCCCCAGCACCCCTGCCCCAGTGTGGCGGGAGCCCCCAGCTCTGCACAGACCTGCATCGCCTTGCAGCTGTCCCTGCACTTTCTGGCCTGGGAGGTGCCCTTTTCTGATTTCCTCCTTTGCCACTGAATAGCACACAGCAGCCGTGACGCAGGGAACAGTCCCAAGCTGTTTCCCGGCGGGAAGACAGGCCCCAAGGAGAGCACGGGGCCTCGCCTGGCACCCCACTCACCTAGGGAGTCGCTGCCCTGGGTCCTCCAGGCTGGGACTGCGTGACCTGCTTCCCGGGGACTCATGAGAACAGAAGACAGGTGGGCACCTCGCCCAGCAGAGCAGGCCATAGCCCAGTCGGAGAAGCTGGCCTGCGCGGCTCTGCATCCCGTGTTTTACATAATGAGGTAAGTCACTTAACGTCGCTGTGTCTTGTTAGAGAAGCTACTAATCCTTAGAGCTAACAGGACTAACTAATTAGTGTAAAACACTTAGAAAATACAAGAAATTGAGATGTGGCGCATAATTGGCCAGTCCTTCTGGTATTGACACTTGGGCCGTGGCCCCGATAAGGCAGCGGGCCCGGCTCCACCAAGGGCATGTGCTGGTTTGAGGCCGAGGCCTGCGCAGGAGGGAGGCCCCAAGCCTCAGGGTCACTGGCCGTGTCCTGTGTCGCTCTGCAGCTGGAAGCGCGGTGGGGGCGGAACTGGTGAACCGGCCGGCGAGGACGGCCTGGGGCAGGTGGGAGTCCCAGCCCAGGGAAGCCCAGAGGGCCGCCGCCAGGGCTGGAGCTCCAGATCAGGACTGGATTCGTGCCCCAGGCCACTGGCAGTGCAGGGAAGGGCAGGCCCATGGGTGGCCGGGCCGCCCCAAACCTGTCGGAACCTCCACTGTCTCATCTCTGGCAAGGAGCTAACGCCATCACGTCAAAGTTTCTGCGGAGAGCAGAGCTGCAAGTGTGAGACGCCTGATGCTGAGCGTGCCTCCCACAGCTTCTGCGACTCTTCCTCTTTATAGGACAGATGCCAGACTTCCTTCTCAGTTGGTAAGTGGCTTGGAAAAGACGTCCAAGCCCCGGACCCGGACAGCACCTGCCCCGAGCTCCAGGGACACACACGGCCGCCAGTGGGTGTGGAGTCCCCAGGGGTGTTGGAAATAAGGTGGTGACTGGGCGTTCTCTTCGGTACGCTTCTTCCTAAGGACGCATGGAGCTGTCAGCAGATCATTAATCTCTCTTTAAACCACGGTGACAATGTTTACATTTAAGATCAAGATGATGATTTTGGGAAGAACTCCCCAGAAGCGCTCCTCACAGCTGGAAAGACACAGCAGCCAATGAACGGAGCCCCTGCCTGGGCCAGAAATAACCCAAGACGGTCCCGGAGGCCTGCAGGCCCAAGGGCGATGCCAGGAGAGGCGGGCATTCGAGCTGTCTGACGGCAGCTCGTTGCGGAATGGAGCTGGCTTCAGCGACAGCGACAGCGATGCCGGAGTCATGCGCGTGGTGGCAGAAGATTCTGGCCAGCCTTGCGGGGGTCTGCGTCGGACAAACTAGCTACGAGCAGAAAGTTCTGCAGAGTATTGTTCTCAATTCATTAAAAAATAATAATAATAATTTGTGCCCAAACAATAAAAGAGCCAGGGGCTAGCAGATGTGGAAAGCCAGCGTTCTGGGAGCGTTCTGGCCAGTCCATCCTTTCGGGAGAGACTGCGGGGTGCCCTCCAGCACTGTGAGGCCTCCCTCTGGGTCTGTCCCTTTCCAGTACTTTGCAAGCTGAGACCAGTGCCTGGTGTGTGGCCCGACAAAGCCGCTTCCCGAGAGGCGGGCCTTGCATTTGTGCTGGGGCCTGCGTTCTCAGTGGCCTCTTGGGAGAGCGCGCTGGGAAGCTTGTGACATCATCAACGAAACACTGGCATTTCCGTTCTTCCTCAGAATGGGCAGCTAGGGTCCTCACGACACCCTGTCGTGTACTGCATTTCCCCCCACAGGAGAGATACGTGGTTTTGTCCCCAAACAGTCCAGCTTTGAAGAGGTGAAGTCCGAGGCCGCCACCTGGGAATGTGCGCCGATCCCACGGCATTCTAGAATCAAGTCCAGATCGCCCACAGGTGTGCATGTGTTCAAAGAGCTGCTATGGCTGCTGTGCCGGAACTGAAAGAAAAGTTTCTCGGGATGCTGCAGAGGGCACGGAGTCTGTGCGCGGTGACTTTGGACGGTCCTGGGGTATTCCAGCCCCGTCACCTCTCCCCACTCACAGCCCTCGGGAAGCCTGACTTGCGCCCAGGAGCCAGGCCCGGGGGCAGGAGCGAAAGCCGCCATCCGTCTGAACGTCCATCCAGGGAAAAGCGAGTCCACAAACAGTGGAACATCGCACAGCGTTGCAAGTGACCAGAGCTCCACGCCATAACGTGGCTGAGTCTAGAAAAGGATGACACGTCAGCAAAGCAGGGTCGGGCGGCACCAGGGCACAGCACCAGCTCCGGACGGCCGTAGACAAGCCTCTCTTAATGAAGCTTGTGCGTTCAGTTCCAGCGTAGTCGACACACACTCTACGTCCGGGTCCAGCTGCCGTAGAGTGACTCGGCAGCTCAGTGCTCGGGCGGAGGCGCGAGCCTTTCTCCCCATCGCCCCACCCCCGCTCCTCGGGGACCAGCCGTGTGTTCTCTAGAGGTGATGGTCTGTTTCTTGGTGGGTCTCTCTTTTTTTTTTCCTTTCCTCATTTGTTTCTTAAATCCCACATATGAGGGAAATCATATGGTGTCGGCCTTTCTCTGACTTATCTCACTTAGCATGACGCTCTCCAGCTCCATCCCTGTCATCGCAAATGGCAGCATTCCCTTCTTTTTGTGACCGAGTAATGCTCTGATGCGTGCACGTACCACCTCTTACCCTTTCAGCACGGGCACTCGGGCTGCCTCCGTATCTTGGCTTTTGTAGACAAGGCTGCTGTGAACATCAGGGCACAGGTGTCCCTTTGAATTAGTGTTTTTCTATTCTTTGGATAGACACCTGGAAGGGTGGTTGCTGGACCACATGGTAATTATATTTTAACCTTTTGAGGAAACTCTGTACCACTTTCCACAGTGGCTGGACCAGTTTGCAGTCCCACCACCTGGGTAAGAGGGCCCCTTTGTCCCCACATCCTCACAACACTTGTTGTGACTTGTGATGTCAGCCACCCTGACAGGTGTGAGGGGGTGTCTCACTGTGTTTTGGGTTTGCATTTTCCTGATAACAAGTGATGTGTCTGTTTCATGTGTCTGTTGGCCATCTGGATGTCCTCTTTAGAGAAATGTCAGTTCATGTCTTCTGCCTGTGTTTCATTGGATGATTTGTGTTTTGGGTGTTGAGTTGTGTACGTTCTTTATGTATTTGGGTACTAACCCCTTCATAGGATATGTCATTGGCAAATACCTTCTCTCCTTCAACAGAGTGCTTTTTAGTTTCGTTGGTTGTTTCCTTCGCTGCACAGAAGCTGTTTACTTTGATGGAGTTCCAATAGTTAATTTTTGCTTTTGTTTCCCTTGCCTCAGGAGACATGTCTGTTTTGAGTTTGTTTTTGTGGATGGTACAAGAAAGTGGTTGTGTTTCTTTCGTTTGCATGCAGCTGTCCAGTTTTTCCAGCACCATGTGTGGAAGAGACTGTGCCTTTCCTTTGCATATTCATGCGTCTTGGTCAAAGACTGACTGTGTAACTGTGGCTTGATTTCCACTTCTGTTCCATTGACTGGTGTATGTATTTTTGTGCCAATACCATACTGTTTTGATGACTGTAGCTTTGTACTGTAACTTAAGGTCTAGAATTGTGATACCTTCAGTTTTATTTTTCTTTTTCAAGATTGCTTTGGCTGATTAGTCTTTTGTGAACATAGAATTTGGGGATTATTTGTTCTAGCTCTGTGAAGTGTTCTTCATACTTTGACAGGGTTGCATTAAACCTGTAGGCCACTTTGGGTGATCTAGACATTTTAACAATATTTGTTCTTCCAATCCATGAGCACAGAGTGTCTTTCCATTTCTTTGTATCACCTTCAATATCTTCCAGCAGTGTTTTTAGTTTTCAGAGTACAGGGCTTGCACTTCTTTGATTATTCTTAAAATTTTTTTTTTTTTTTTGGTGCAGTTGTAAATGGGATTGTTTTCTTAATTTTCTTAATTTCACTGCTTCATTGTTAGTGTACGGGGATGCAACAAATTTCTGAACATTGATTTTGTATCCTGTGACTTTACTGAATTCATATATCTGTTGTAGTAGTTTTTTGGTGGTCTTTAGGGTTTTCTCCATAGACTATCATGTCCTCTGCAAGTAGTGAGAGTTTTACTTCTTCCTTTCCAACTTGGATGCCTCTTACTTCTTTTTGTTGTCTGATTCTTGTGGCTACTACTTCTTGTATCGTATTGCATAAAAGGCCAGGCTTGAGGGATATATATTGCTTTAAGTAAATACATACACAATCACCTTTGCACACACACACGTATAAACATGCACATGTATATAATAAAACCTTTCAAAGGCAAGGGGAGGATAAATACAAAATGTAGGTTGCCTCTGGGGCAGAGATGGGAACGTAGAATATTGTCAAAACGTGGGTTTTCGACCACACTGTCCCATATTGTTCCACTTCCTAAGTGGGATTCCAGATTCACTCGTCTCCATGTAATGTTTCATAACATATGTGTTACGCGTTCGCTTCTTTGCATCAGATATTCCATAATTCGAAAATGGCAAGAAGGTCTTGAAGGCCACCATGCATTGCCGCCACGTGCCTTTTTCTGGTCAGCTCCTTGGATGGTGAGTGACTCTAGAAATGGTTCACACTAACCCCCTTGAACTACTGTTGCGGTAGGGGGTTTCCTCCTGGGTCAGCAGGCCGGGAGAGTCCACTGCAGACATTGTCACCGACAGGGGCCCCCACCTGTGCCCACATCATCAGGACACAGGCGGTGGGTGGAACCCACACCTGAAGGAGCATTAAAAGACCAGTTTAGGGTTCCTGGGTGGCTCTGTTGGTTAAGCGCCTGCCTTCAGCTCAGGTCATGATCTCAGAGTCCTGGGATCGAGTCCCTCATCGGGCTCCCCGCTCAGTGGGGAGCCTGCTTCTGCCACTCCTCCCTGCTCCTGCCCTTTCTCTGTCTCTCTCTCCAATAAATAAATCTTTTTTAAAAACTAAAGAAAGAAAAGACTAGTTTACCAGTGGGCCTTCAGACTTGCATTTGCATTTTCTCAAAAATGAAGGAAGTAAACTTGTCCCTTCAAGGAGATCAAATGAGATCAAATTTGTTACCAATGATAAATTATTTTGGGGGGGCATCTTGGTGGCTCCGTTTGTTGAAGGCTTGACTCTTGAATTCAGCTCAGGTCATGATCTCATGGTCATGATCCTCAGGGTCATGATCTCATGGTCTTATCGGGCTCTGCACTTAGTGGGGAGTCTGCTTCTCACTCCGTCCTTATGCCCTCCCCCCACACACACTTACTCTCTGAAACAAATAACTCTTTTTTAAAAATTTTGATTTGGGGCAAAAATGAAGAGTTTGGAAAACTTGTCGCTACCACTATGATCTTTACAGCTTCTGAATAGTTAGATTTTCCCAATGAGACTGAGATATAAACAAATATGACTTTTTAGTATTATGTAATGAAATGTGTCAACGTTTGGAAGATCTGCCTCACTCCGTGAACCAGTGTTTCCAAATGACCAGAACCACGTGCTGGTCCAGAACCTTCCACAGCGCAAGTGGGACTGGTGAGTTCAGGGCAGCGGTGTTTGCGGACACGATTTCAGACCCAGCAGCTCCGTAGCTGAACTTGAAGAAACGCCCACTCGTGCTGTTTGGACGTAGCATCGATGAAGAAGATCTACCGTTTTCTGAAGAAAAGCTGCTGGAGTTACTCCCCCTTTTCAACCACGTGCCCTTTCCCGGGCATAAAGGGGAGCCGAGCTTCTCTTCTGACAGGGACAGGTGGGCTTGGCTCTGAGCGACGTCTGGGCCCCAGAATCTCTCGCAGAAGTTACGTCCGAAGACGGCGTTCTGTGCGGTGGGCGCGGAGCGTCCTGCTCGGGTCGGGTGGTCTGCTGGGAGCACACTCCGCCCCCTCTCCGGCGTTCAGGGCGCGGCCCTCCCCGACGGCGTCCCAGGGCAGCGCGGGCTCCCAGCTCACGGCTGGGCTGCCCTGTGCGGAGGGCCCGGGAGACGCCACTCCACGCCAGCGCCGCTCCTCGCGCGTGAGGACCGAACCAGCCGCACCGGAAACCGAACGGGTTTGAACGGGCGCGAGCTGCAGACGGCCGGACGGCCGGGGCTCGGCGTCCCGGTGTTCCCTGCGCCCGCGCGGCGGTGGGAGGCCGCTGTGAGCCGGCGGTCCCGCGCTTCTCGCTGCGCGCTCCCGAGCGGCTCTGAACCAGGCCCTTCGAACGCGTCCTTGCTAGAAAAGGAGCCGGGAACAAGGGACAGTAGTTTAGCACGAGGGAGTCCGTCCCGGGGACCTCTGGCCTGCCGCAGTCGCGTGCCTATTGATTTTCAATACGCGAGGCGGCGCGGCCCTACGCGTGCGGCTCCACAGACCCCACACCTGTCCCCTTGTCAGTCGAGTCCCCGAGTACTTGAGCATTAAGGCGACAAATGTCCACGGCTGACGGCGTGTCACGCGGCAGCCATCGCGCGCCGAAGCGGCTCCTCTGGGTGTCCCCGGCCCCGAGCGCGGCGGCGGACGGCGCCTGCGTGGTCGCCTGAGGCGGGCGCCGAGGGAGGGACTTCCGCCCGCTGCCGGCGCGAGACACCAGAGTCCGAGCAAGCGGCGCTGGCTTCGTTACGCGCGTCCGAAGGGTCCCAGTGGCGCCGGGCGCGGGGAGTGCCCTGTGCAGAAGCCGGGCCCGACCCCTCGTTCCTCCTGCAGAGAGAGGCGTCTGGGCGATTAATTCCGTGCTCCCAAGCTCGCTGGCGTTCTACGGGGAGGACCGCGATCATTTTTCCTAATACTGAAGAAATGGAAACAGTCGTGCCGTTTGGGTCCAAACCAGCATGTGGCCGGCCTGCCAGTCCTCGCCCTGGTGCGTCCGCCCGGTGAGTCAACAGCGACCCGACCCCCGGTCTCAGACAGCCGGCTCCGCTCACGCCACACCGGCCTTTGCCCCTGCCCTCCCCCCCGCCCGTAATAAATGGTGGCTGCCATCTTGCATCGATTATTGAAAATGTTATGTCCATGGGAAGAAAATGCCACTGCTTTAAATAGCAACGTTACTAGGGATCTTAACGTTATTTTTTACGGAGAACGTGTGTGATAAAAATTTTTAAGCCATCGAAAGGAGTGAAGGGAGCAGAATTATTAAATAACAAAAAAATCAATCCTCCGTTTGGACTGGCCAGACCCACATTTCTCGGCTCAGGTAAGTCGTTTAAAGTCAGACGTGTCTCGCGCTGGACTTTTTTACAGGAACGGAGAAATTTATAATGAAATTCAACAAGGAAACTGGAAAAACAGCCAAATTGCTGTAGCAGAGTGGTTAACGGGATCATTAGCCCACTCGCTGTATTTTTTGGACACTGCGTGCCTGTACCGCGGTGCTCGAGACCAGATTGCGGGAACAGGCTGACAGTTAGGAGCTAGCTCAGCAGTGCTGGGCGCAAACTGCCATCTTCCTGTGGATTTACAGCTGCCACTTCTGCGACTTCAATTAGTTCTATAGCACACAGATGTTGCTTAAATGTTGCTGCTAATGATACTGCAATGAGCGTAAGATTCATGCCATATTTTGAGGCACGTAAATTTCTCAAGTGGCACAATTAAAGTGGAAATATTAGGTGGGGAGAACTTGGCAGTCTCTCCTACTTGGAAGGCGCACCCGCTATGCAATAATGGGTCAAAAATTCATTCAAGTTTTACTGCTGTTCCGAGTTTTAAAAGACTTTTCACAGTTGAATGCAAAGTAGTAAAAACCAGGGTATTAGGAAATGAGAATGCAGTTCTGTTATTCAGACATGACTTTTAATTTCAAATTGAAATCACATGCTCACTTTTCTGGATGTGACCAAAGGGGAAAGGCACCGGCTGGAGAGACCTCGTCTTAAAGGTTGAAAGTCCTGAGTGCCGAGGAATTCGTCACAGGGCCCTCGGAGCTGCGGCGACGTGGGGAGACCCCAGCAGACCCCCCCCCACCCAGAGAGGCGGGCCCATTCTCGAACAGGAACCCCGCCATCCACCCCGCCAGCAGGCTCCCAGACCCCAGCCCGAGGGCCCTGCCCCAGGACACGCGCGTGTGGACAGCTGCTCGTGCACACGGGGTCTGCCTCACGTGTGCATGGGCCCGCGGTACACAGGTGCGCCTCTCCCACAGGCCCATGAGGAGCATTGCGGGGGGCCTGGGCCTCGAGTCGGCCTTGTGGAAGCTCCACTGGAAAGGATCCCTCACTTACAGTCCTTTGTCATCCCGACACAGTGCCCAGCCTGTTGCCAAACTTCTTTTCCATGACGGAGCTCTGCTTTGGAGAAGAGCCGCTCTCTGGTTATCAGATGGGCTCTGACTTCCTTGCACATGGACTTAGGAGGTATGTGTTTCTGCCGGGGAGGCCAGCACCCTGTGGCCCCCGTGCTCCCCAAGTCTCTGTGCAGGTCGACCTCCCCCGTTCTGCTTACTGATGTGAACTGTCTGGGAAATTAGTCCATGGTGCTTGACCAGGACCATCTACTCCTGCCGGCCTGTTAGAATTCAAGGCCATGCGTGACTGTCGGGCTCGTGGCTCTGCCGGAGGATGTGCACAGCGAGCCCTGTCCGGGTGTCTCTGGTGGGACGCTCTTGGGGATGGATTCCGCACCCTGCACCGGGCTGCCTGCGCGAGGTGTTTAGGCCACAGCCGTCTCCTAGATACCTACCAGAGAGCCGTGTTCCTCCTCGGTGACGCTTGCCACCCAGTGCCACCTCCCGGAGACAAGTGCGCGGCTCCGAGCAGCGTCCTCTCTCTCCGCACCTCTGTCCCTCTTCCTTATCTCTTGCCCACTGCTCTGTACCGAGAGCCCTTGGATTATTTACAGCAAATCTTACAGATGTCAGTATTGTCTTGTTCTGAAGCAAAAAGGACAATGAGTTCCCGCTGACCTCAGTACAATGGATCTCGCCGGAGCACAATATGTATTTTATACGGGCAGTGAAAAGCCTACATGTAATTGAGAGCGAGAGAGAAATGTCACTGTAGCATCTTGTTGACACTGCACTCTGCGTGGAAGGAAGCCTGGGGCCAGGTGGGCAGGGGCGGTGGGGGGCGCGCACACCCCCGGAGCTGGGACTCAGCACGGGAGAGGTGGTAGAAATTAATCTGATCAGGTTTTCCACCTAATGAACTCCTCCCGGAACCGGAGGGCCACGAGGAGACGTCCGTGCCGCCGTTCCCCGTTTGCGCAGATAGACCCGGAATCGGAGCCCATCTGCTAACTCAGATCTGTTTTTCCAGACCTTTATTGTCTTCCATAATGCTTAATGTACTGTTTGTATATGTTGTCCTTGCACTATATTTGATGTGCTCTCGTATATTTTATTCATCTCTGGCTTTCGACGAAGGCAGGCTCCCAGCAAAACTGAGAATCGTTATTTGCTGCCATCAATCAAGTGTCTACACCGTTGGTACCTCATGGGACAGACTTGATTTTAAGCATAAAACGGAGTTCTTGCTCTTTGGGGCCATTTCCTCCCGTGTCCCCGGTGTTTTTCGGGGCGCGTGGACACTGGAGGGCCGGCCTGCCCGCGAGGGCAACAGCCGCAGTAGAGCTCCCTCCCCCGACCGCCTGTTCTTGGACCCCTGCGCCCTCTCCTGCACCCCAAGCTGAGCAGCTGGAGCTCTCCAGCTTCTTAAGGGTTAAAAACAGAGAAAGGGAAGTCTGTCGTGGCATAAAGGAGAGGCACCAAGGCCAGCTCGTGAGTTCACCTGCATCGCTCGGGGAGAGAGGGAGCATGTGTGACGGCACAAGCCCCAGGATTCCGGTGCCACGGTCATGTCCGCACAACCCTCCTCTCGGTACTCAGGATGTGCAGGTGCTGGGATGGGAACAGCGCGCTTTGTGCTGATGCTCAGCCCTCTCCTGGCCACCGAGGACACACCGAGAACCTTCTGGCCCTGGGAAGGGAGGGTCTGACTGTGTGAGAAGCAGGGATGCCAGGCCTGAGCTGGGGCCTGGTTCTCCCGCTGGCTCCTTGCCGCCACAGCACCCGTTCGCGGATGTCTCTCTCCTCGTCAGCACCGGTGGTGTGACCTCCTCGCCTCTCCACGGTGTTGTTTGTGGGAATGTTATGCAGACACCCCTCTCCTCCATGGCTGGCCTTGCGTCCCAAAGCAGCAGCTGCTCCCCGAGCTCTGAGCAGGAGCAACCCCCGGGGGTGGCCTCGGAGAGACAAACCCCCGAGTGGACCGCGTTCTCTGCCGGGGTTCCCGGGTTGGGCTGTTGTCCGCGGGGACAGCGTGGGTCCACGCACGTGTCTGTGCGCTCGTAGGGACACCACTGCTGCTTCCCAGTTCAGGAGAAGGGGACGTGGAGGTTGAGCAGAGGAATGACAAAGGCGTCCTCTTCCCCTGGTAGCAGGTATGTAGCAGATGGGAAACTATTAGCAGATGGGAAATCAGCAGATACATTTAGATCAAGATGCAAATTTAAAAGCTGCCACCCCCTGTACTAAATATTTACACTGAACATGTCCACTCCATGCGCCGCGGTCTGTGTTTGATGAGCACGTACAACCACTCTTATTACAAAGTCATGTAAAAATTGAGGGAAGGAAATTCCACATCTGAGAAGGAATTCGTTGTGAGCTAAATTTCAGCCTTAAAATATAAGTAAAATTCCCAATTCCTGTCGACTTTCAGACTGTGTTGTAAGCCCTTTAGTAAGTTTTTATTATCAGTTAACTAGTACTTCAAAAGAAATAAAGTATTCTTTTTTGTCCTAGACTGCTTCTCTCTATAAAAGATTCAATATAAGCCATCTTTTACAAATGAATTCCAGCCCTGTGATAATTTCTGATCCAAAAACCAAACAAACAAAAAAAAACCCACAAAAATCCAAATAATGCAAGTCTCACCTGGGTCCCAGCAAGCAACCTTCCCTGCAGACCAGGGGTCCTGGCCCAGCCGTGTCGTCTTGCTGGACAAGCCCTTTCCTCTGTGTCTGCGCAGAACCGTGCCAGTGCCAGGACACGTTTTCTTCCTTAGTCCTTCAGGGCTGCAAGGTGGGGACGGCTCCACAGCCATTTTAGCAGGGAAACTGAGACTTGGACTTCATACTTGCCAAGACCCATAGATTCCAGCAGTGGAGGTGGCTCGCATCAGGCCTTGTCACTGAAGTCTCAAGGTTTTCTCCAAGGGAATGGAACTGGGCACTTTCCAATGGAATGCGTGATCTGCAGAGCTCAGCAGCTGCTATCTTATATCCCAGTTCATTCATTCATTTTTCCAACAAGGTTTTGAGTGTCTGCCGTGGGCCAGGCACTCTGCTGGGCTCTCAGGATATACCTGGGTAGGACAGTTGTATTCCTGCCCCCAAGGGGGTTTAATTCTAGTGGAGAATATCATCAGAGGAAAATGCGATCGTTTCAGATCACAGAGCGCTGTGGAGCTGGAGCAGGGAGTGGGGCTCAGGAGGTGGTAAATTCTGTCTCCGAAGATTCCCTTCACTTCCAAAACGAATGACCCCCGCTGTCCGTCCAAGGGCTGCATCCATCCGTGCGGACTTGGTCACCCTGATCCAAGGAAGAGACTGAAGTACTTAAAAAAATTGGCCTTGTGCTTTTTTTCCACATCACATATTACAGTAAAATGCAACCCACCTATGTCGTTGCCTCGGAAAGATGCTAAGCTATTGCGTGCTTTTGGTCCCTGATGGAATCTGCTCCACTGTTTACCCTGTGGGTTCCAGAATGTCTGTTTGTGCAGCCTCAGCCCTGAGGGTCCACATGGCAGGCGTCAGAAGGATAGGCAAAGCCCAGCCCTCTCAGGGGTCCGGAGCGGGAACAAGTGAGGCTCCCTGCAGACTTTTGGGCCAGATGGTGCGTGATACCCTGCAGACCTCCCCCGGCTCGCCGGCTCCGCCTGGCTCTCCCTGACGGCTCCTGCTGCAGCAGTATCCCCGTGGCAAGTATAGGGGGGGGGCGGCTATCTTTACATTTAAGCCATTAATTTACTTTTCACGTAAAATTTACATGAAAATTTTAATAAAGCAGATTCGAAATATTAATGATCCTTATACTAAAACCTGACAAAGACATTTCAAGAAAAATACTTATAAACCAATATTTCCGTGAACATAAATGCAAATTTTTTTTTTTTTTTTTTTTTTTTTTTCACAAAGTATGAGTGGTGAAACCCAGCAATGACAAACCCCCGGAATGCAAGGTTGGTTTAGTGTTGGAAATCACTATAATTTGCCATAGGGACAAGATAAAGGAGAAAATAAAGGAGGTCATCTCAATAGAATAGTCATTTGAAAAAAATTCAACATTCATTAAAACCACTCTCCACAAGGAAGAGTAAAAAGCGACTTCTTCAATCTGATGAAAAGCATCTAGGACGAGTACGCGGCTCGCTCCCTGAAGGTGAAGTGTTAAATGTTTTCCCCTAAGGTGAGGGACAAGGCAATACGTCTGCTCTTTCCCTATTCAACATTTATCTTAAATGCTAGCCTGTGCAGTGAAAATCAGGAAAACCAATTCATGAAGATGGAAACGAGGTAAAACGACCCCGATTTGCGGACAGCTTGAATGTATACATAAGAAATCCCAATGAGTCACCAAGTAGGAGCTATAAAAATAATGTGAATTCAGGAAGGTCACAGCTATAAGGCCAAGTGCAGAAGTCAACGATGTTTCTATAGAGTATCATCAAACATGGAGACCACTGGAAAATTTAAAAGCAATACTATTTATAATAACATTGAAAAACAAAATACTCCAATTTAATAAATGCGGGACCTCTTTCCTGAGAACTACAAAATCTCTCTTCATAAAAGTAGACGCCTAAGTGAATATCCTTTGTTTATGGATTGGAAAACCTGTCAGTTCTCCAAAATGGATCAAAAATTTCAAAGCAATTCCAATTATAATCCCAGAAGGCTTTTATAGAAATTGATTATTTTTTAAATTGTGTTTGGAAACACAAAGAACCGAAGGAGTCAGAACAATCTTGGAAAAAAAAGAAAAAAAGAAAGCAATGCTAGGAGAGTTCAGCAGTTGTATTCATAATCCCCCAAAATTGGCAGCCACCTAAATAGCACCGACAGAAGAATGGGTGAAAGATGGGGAAATCCACAGTGTGTCTGTGCGACAGAGTATCGGCGACAAGAATGCGCGCTCTCTGTGCGGCACGCGCGGCGCTTGGCACCTCCCGCGGAGTGAGCCGTCCAGCGTAGAAGGAATACAGGCTCTGCCGTTTGGGGGACACAAAACCAGCCCCTGGTGCAGAAGCGCTCACAAGGCTGCTTTCCTGGAGTGGGTGGGCGGCTTCACTGGGGCGGGCCGGAGCGAACTTCAGGGGGTGATGAGACATCGTATCTTCACGAGGTTGCAGGTAAATGACGGGGTCGCTCGCCAGCCACGCACGATTGTGACGTGTGTGTTTCAGGGCACGTAAATCTTACCTGAAAGGGACGTCTTTGGGCGAAGGGGGCATAGGTAACGCGAAGCCTGCAGGTTGCCCGGCGTGGAATCCGGCCCACAGGTGTATGGGGCTTAGCGTGCTGTCCTGTTCACTTTGTATATGTTTGAGATTCCCCGTAAGAAAACGTTCGCTTTTAATTTAGCACATGAAAAATGTTAAGATTCTAATCAGATCTCGTTTTAAGTACAGAGCTTAATGTGCTTGCCCCCAAACACTTTTATTTTCAAACTCACTGTCTTGGATCTGGTGAACTGAGCCGAGCACCACTCTCTTTGGGTTTTTGGCTCTGAGCCTGTCCCTTGGTTGGGGAATGGTCCCTCTCCTTTGCCAGGAACCTCTGAACCGAGATGGTGTCTGGAAGTGATTTGGGAGATAATCTTCTTAAAGATTTTTTTAAACCTCAGTGTTTCCTGACCTCTTCCTCAGAGGCAGGAGCAGAATCTCCCCTGTGTTTGCTAAGTGCTGTGGTGAGTGCAGGGCTGCAAACAGAAGCGATGGTTTCCAGCCCCACGGGCTGTGGGGGACTCCCGGCGGGGGCTCCCAGCATCCTCTAGGTCCTTTCAAAGGAAGAATAGTCTATAAACCCCTAAAGATGAGGCTGAAAAAACAAAATTAGCTTGAAAGTAAATACATCTTTCCATTTCCCACCCCCCGAAATAGTCTGGTGAGAAAAAGGGGATAAACGCGGTCTGCAGGCGTGACCACCAGAGTGGTGCCCGCCAGCCAAGGGCGTCGTCCGTCAGGCTGCAGACGCGTCTTTTCTGGCGTCTGTCCCTGCCCGTTGTGCTAGGCCCTTCCCCGGAGGCAGACCGGCCATTAGCCGGGGGGTGCTGAGGGCCCACAGGGGCCCACCTGCAGCGCCACCCTGCTCCGGGTCCCCCCACCCCCGCCTACCAGGATTCTGACTCCGGTAAACGGTTTCATCCCTGACCTCGTCTGTGTAATTGGTGAATTTTAAATGGGCACCATATGTTCTTTTTTGCAACCTCAGGAAAGATTCTGTGAGCTTACAGTATTAATACAACCTACCATTACACTGGATCGTTTCACTTTTATTTTTAACTTCCCTTGGATTTTTTTGCTCATGTAATACCATTTCCAGATTGAACCCTAATATTGCTGTAGTTCAGTAAATCAAAGATATCCTGATGATGTTGGTATTAATAATGATATTTTGATATCATTGATGGTGATATTTTTTTATATAGGTTTTAGCATTTTCTGGATGCTGGTATAACCATCCGAATGCTGGTATATTGTTCAGGGAATTAACCAGTGACAGACTGTGTACCTCGTATATTAAACAACCATTCTTTTTTTTGTTTGCTTTTTAAGATCTGTTTATTGTTTTCAGATCAAGTGAGGGGAGGAGCAGGGGGGCGGAGAGAAGCCCAAGCAGAAATCCCTGCTGAGCACGAAGCTATCCTGAGACACTGACCTGAGCCTAAAAAACGCGTCGGCTTCACCGACTGCCCTGCCCAGGTGCCCCATCAGACAACCCTCTTGACGATCCGCTCGTGGGCGCAGTGGAAGAACAACTTTGAAAAACCGGGAAATTAGCAAATGCCTGAATGACTTCAGGATGCACTGCGCCCACCACGGCCCCCAGGCCCAGCCCGCTCTGGCAGGTGAGTGGGCAGCCCTCCAACCAGACCCGGATGCAGAGCGGCTCTGACCTCTGACCTTGGGCCGAGACCCAGAGCCCCCCGGGTCAAATGCTGTGCGGTGAACCAGCCTCTTTATGCACCTCTGATCTCTGGAGACAACCCGTCAGGTCCTGCAGGAGGGGGAACCGGTTCCAAACACCACCGTGCTCGGTGACCTGCCGGGGTGCGGACTTTGCCAGGTACAGAATGTTCAGAGGGTTCCCCTGCGGGCTAGGCAGCCACTCCTGCCAGGACAGAGCTCCTCGCCACCTGGGAAGCACCGGGGCCGGGGGAGGGGCTCTGCCCGCAGCTCTAAGCCAGGGCCCACCCCGCCCACAGCAGATGCCAGTAGCTGGGAACGCACTTCGGATCCCGACCCGGCCTGTGCGACACCTGGGGGAGAGAGTGAGGTCCAGGTTCACCTGGGTGACGTGCCCCTGGGCCAGCACCCTGCTCTAGGAGAGAGCTCACCCTCACAGTTTCCACTGCGCCGTTTGTCCTCACGGACGTGTAAGCTGCTTCAACTGTTTCCGAGGACAGACCCACGCTTACTTCAGAAAGAACCGGCTCGGGCCTAGCCGAGGCCCCCCCAGAAGGCTCCAGCTCCTTCTCCCCAGAGGAGCGGCTCGTTTATTCCGGGGGCCGTGGTTCCTGCTGTTCCTCTTTATTCGTGCGATACGGAACGTGCTTCAAGGAAGGCTAGAGGGCCTTAAGCCTATGTCAATTCTATTGTTTATTTGTTAAAAGAAGGAAAAATGCAGAGTCACCCCCAAAATGCTGGGAGGGCCTGCTGCTCTCCGTGTGGGAGCCCTGGGGACGGCTTGGGAGCACAGGCTCCTTCCCAGCGAAGGCGCCACAGCCGCTCCAGGTGACACAGGCTGCGTCCTGTGGCTGCGATGCAAAGAGTGACAAACGCCTGGGGACCGTGAGGTGCAGGGGTCCTGCCAGCAGGGTCTCCTGGAAAGGCTGGCTGTTCCCCACATGCAAAGGACTTGTGGAGGGCCAAACCGAGTGATGTGAGGAGCAGGTGGGAGCCCCTGCTCCAGGCCGGATGAGTAAGGAAGGGGCTTTCCTCCCAAGCCCCGAGGCGGGGCCAGTGGGTGTATGTTGGGAATGGGAGCAGGCAGCGGTGCAGAGGGAGCATGAGACCACACCGAAGGCCTCTGACGGTCCGTTTTGAGAGAACTAGGGTACCTCACTGATGATCAGTTAATGAGTTGTGAACTAACTTGTTAACCTGTGTAACTAGCACCCCAGTCAAGACATAGAACCTTCTCACAGACACCGGCACACCCATGTTCGTAGCGGCGGTATTCGTGACAGCCAAAAGGTGGAAACAGCCTCGAATGTCCACTGACCGATGAGTGAACACAGGAAAGGGGGCGTAGCCACGCCCTGCAATATTAGCCTTAAGAAAGGGACATCAGGACAGCAAGTGCAGCGCCAGCAAGCTGAGGGTCCTGCGCTCGGGGCGGGAGCGTCTAGACGCAGAAGGTCCCGGCTGCACAACTCCACCTGCCCCTTGTCAGGAGAGGTCAGGTTCACAGAGACGAACTCGGGCGAGAGGGAGGAGGAGTTAGTGTTTAATGGGCGTGGAATTTCCACAGGGACGATGAAAGGACGTTCTAGAAGGGAACTGCGGAGATTCTTGTGGGACACTGAGAATGCACTTAATGCCACGGAACTGTACCATAAAATGGCAACTTTTATGTATATTTTGCAACAATTTAAACATTTTTAAAAGATGTGGAACTTTTCCATCACTTACGAAACATCCCACCTGCCCCCTTCCTGAGGACCTCCACCCCCGTGGGAGTTCCTGCCCCGCCTCTGCCGTGGACTAGCTCTGTAAAGACCTTCCTGTGGGTCGAGCACACACTATGCTCTGTTTGGTTTTTTTTAAGATTTTATTTATTTGAGAGAGAGTGGGTGGGGGGGTTGGGAGAAGGAGAAGCAGACTCCCCACTGGGCAGGAGCCCGATGCAGGACTCGATCCCAGGACCCCGGGATCATGACCTCAGCCGAAGGCAGACGCTTCGCGACTGAGCCACTGGGCGCGCCACGCCAGGCACTGTTTGTGTCTGTCTGTTTCACTCAACCTACCCGCTGACGCTTGGCCATATTGTTGCCAGCGTCCAAAGCTCATTTTCTACTGCGGATCAATATTCCCATGTAAGAATGTAGCACTGCTTGTTTACTCGTTATTTTCCCGATGGACACTGAGTTTCCAGCTTTTATAAATAAAGCTGCTGTGAACATTCTTGTCCAGGTCTCCGCGGACGCATGCTTGCCTTTCTCCCAGGTGCATACGCAGGGTAGAATTGCTGGGTACGTGCGTATCTGCCTTCGTGTTCACTTTCAGTTCTCCGAAGTGGTTGTACCATTTTACAAAACCCTCAGAAATCTATACGGCATTTGGGGTTGTCCTCACTTTTAATTATACACCTATTGGTTGTGAAGTGAAATCTGTTGGCGTCTTCATTCCGCAGTTCCTGGGTGATTCATCCTATTGAGCAGTCCACGTGTTTCCTGGTGGATTCTGTGTCCTCTCAGTGACGTGGCTGTGTGCTTCCTTCTCGTTTTTCCATTTGTCGTCCCAATAGCGAGTTATAGGAGTTCTTCACATATTCTAGAAGTAATTCTAACACGGAATGTTTTCTCCCATTTGCTGGCCTTTACATTTTATTCCTGGTGATTGTTTTTTTGTTTGTTTGGTTGGTTGGTTTTTGGGGTTTTTAAGGCCATAAAGGACTTATTAAGGGGCATTAAGTAGCTTCAGAGTCGTTGAAGGACGTGCAGAACTGAGTGCTTGCGAAGTGCTTTCAGACACAAACAGTGAACTGGCCTGGAGGAGGAAGGCGGCGCCCTGTCTGCGCCCAGGGCCATGCCGCTCATGCTGCATTCCAGAAGGTGCCGCTGAGGTCTTCCGTGGTTTTAAACTTGCTCGCTTTTTAAGGTTTTATTTTTATTTATTTGACAGAGAGAGAGAGAGAGAGAGCACAAACACAAGCCAGCGGGGAAGGGCAGGGGGAGAGGGAGAAGCAGACTCCCCACTGAGCAGGGAGCCCGAGCCAGGACTCGGGACCCTGGAATCATGACCTGAGCCGAAGACAGACAGTTCACCCACTGAGCCCCGCCAAGCGCCCTAAACTTCCTACATAATCTCAGACTTCAAAGAAATTTGGATCTCAGGGTTGTGGGATTGAGCCCCAAATGTGGAGCCAGCTTGGGATTCTCTCTTTCTCCCTCCCCCTCTGCTCCTCCCCCTGGGTGTGCTTTCTCTTTGTCTCTTAAGTAAGTAAGTAAGTAAATAAATAAATAAATAACATCTTTAGAGAGTTGTGAAGATAGTGTCCCCTATGCCCTTGACCCAGCCTCCCATAACACTAACACCTTACGTTGTAGCACTACAGTGATCTAAACTAAGACGTTAACAATGGTAAATTCTATTAACTAGTGACTTTTTTCAGATTTCTCCACTAACATTCTTGTTCTATTGTAGGATCCAACCTAAGACACCCTGTGGCATTTGGTTTGCACACCTCCTTAGTCCTCTCCAACCCACAACAGCTTCTCACACTCCCTTTAGTTTCATGACCTTGACCCATTAACTTTTTTAGTTTGTCTTTGAATCCCACAACCTTAAAAAACTTGCCAACTAGTTTTAGTAGTTTTCTGTTAGATTAGGACTTTCTCCACATAGCATCCTATTTGGTGTGGGGTTTTTTTATGGCTTTCATTTCTTTTTCTTGCCTTATTCCATTGTTTATGACCTCTAGTTGGTGTAGAATAAAAGTGGAAAGCACGGACATTCTTGCCAGGTTCCCCTTCTCAGGGGAAAATTAGTCCAGTTCTTGCCACTGAGCCTAAGAGCAGGTACGGGCTTCTCAAGGTGCCTGTTACCTCAGGGAGGACGCTCCCTCCTATTCCTTGCTGACTGAGAGCTTTCACAGTGAGTGAGTTGAAGGAGTTGAACTTTATCGAATGCTTTTTCAGCCCCTAGTAAGATTATTATATGGTGGTTTTTCTTATTCTTCTAAGTAGTGAATTACAGTTAATCTTCAAATACTGAAGTAACTTTGTATTCCTAGAATAAACTCACTTGGTCACGACATATTACGCTTCTTACATATTGCTGCATTTAACGTGCTGTTGTTTTGTGATGGATTTTGTATCTCTGTTCCAGAAAGATAGTAGCCTATAATTTTCTTCTTCTCTTTAATTAGAATCAAAGTTAGATATCGGGCTTATGCTGGACGCCTAAGATGTGTTCAGAAGAGCTGCCTCTTTCTTCTCTGAAACAGTGAGGTAAGAGTCATCTTATTTCTCCCTCAAGTGTTTGGTAGAATTTATCAGTGAAGCTCTTTGAGCCTGGAGTTTTCTTTGTGAAAAAGCCTTTATTTACAGATGCAAGTTTAAAAAGTAATGGAGAGCTATTTACATTTTCTATTTATTTGTGTCTGTTACAGGATTATAAGTCATGGAATTTATCCATTTTGTCGAAGTTATTAAATTTTGGATACGGTGAGGTTCACAAAAGCCCTTAACCCCTCAATGTATAGTATCTTTTTTTTCCCTCGATTCTGACGTTAGTATTTCATGTTTACTTTTTGTGTGTTTTTGTCTCAATGGGAGACATCACTGTTTTCTATTAGTGCATAGAAAACTGCCCTAAAATTTAGGAATTTAAAACAATAGTGATCATTTCACTTTCCCATAGGTTGGCTGGTTACTTCCTCTTCTGGTTCCACTGGGGCCCCCCACATGACTGTCTTTAGTTGGAGGGCCAGCAGGACCAGACATGGGTGTTAGCCTCACTCACATGTTCGGCACATGAAGTCAGCTCTCCACTGAGACACCTCTGTTTTCAGTCACATGGCCTCCCCTTCTTCTGTAGGTTAGACAAGCTTCCTGATGTCAGGACAGTATTCCAAGGGGGCAAAGGCACGAATCCCAAGGCAACCTGAGTCCTAGGCTCTGAATTCATGTAGTATCACTTCTGCCACATCCATTGCCCAAGGCAAAATCACCAGGCCAGCCTAGATTTAATACAGTTGAGAAATGAATGGCAGACATGGCGAAATTTCATTGCAGATGAACATGCTTTCCGTGAAGAAGGAATTCATGGCTGTGCTTTCAATCTGTCACATTCCACAATCTAACCGCAAACTATGGTCTTTGTCACGTGCCATATTCTTTCTCCCATCTAGAGATGCCCAAAACGCTCATCCCAGTTAGGACATCAGACTCAGAGGCCAGGTCCCCATGATCTACATCACGTCCATCTGGAGACACACATGCACATACCCCTGCTCTGGTGTGACCCTCAGTCCGGAGATCTCTGTGCTCACCAGATTATCCCACAAACAGGACCAGGATGAACACAGGGCCACTTGCTCCCATCAAAAAGAGGAGGAACATAAGGTACATGGACGTCCCTGGTCCTTACCAATTCCAAGATCCAGATCCAAGGACCAGGATGTCAGAGCCCCCTACTCCAGAGGCAGGAGCTACTCCTTGATTAAGGCCCATTTCTGCTCCCAGGAAGGATATCCTAGTCCATTGTCTGTCCACTGTTCTCTTGTTTTGCTCTCTGGAGGTCCTTTCTTCTCCATCAGAAAGGATCCATGTTTGAAGCTCAGTATCTTTCTGTGTCTGATTCTTGCTCATAGAAAGCTGGAAGCCCAGAAACATCTCATTTTTGAATGGTATTGACCCTCTTTGGTCCAAGCTGGTAGTGCTCTCTTTAATATAGTGCTCTTTAAAATGTTATAGGTCTCCTATGAATCTTGTTGGAATTTCCTCTGTGCCCCCAAAAGTCACAACCATAATTCTTTTCAAGACAAAGCTGTCTCTACTTTGGTTATATCAGGCTTCTATAAGCCAGTGCCCCTCAGAGTCTTGAAAGCCCTTTTTCTCTTGTTCCAGAAGGGCTGTGAGGCACTGCCTGCAGTCTTTCTGGGGTCTTACGGTCATACCCTTGCTTCAGTCTTTACTCTGAGTCCATCTGTTCCTTTAGGAATATTTAGCTGACTTGAGAAGTGGAGAATGTGCAGTATGTTTACGGTGGAACTAGGTAAGTAGTCCTGATTCACTTCTGTTCTTTCCATTCTGCTTATAGACACCAGGTGGGTTTTGGGGCTGGAGGCATTGTGGGGGCGGGGGTGGGTGGGTTGGTTGGTTGGTTGGTTGGTTTAGCTCCTCTGTCACCTTGCACACTGCGGGAAGCTAACTGGTACTCCCAGAAGTCTACCTAAAATATTTTTGCCCATGTTTACAAATTCAGGCATTTGTAACATTTCCTGTTTTCCAAGTTAACGGCCAATGAGGGTTTTGCCCCTTGTTCTGCCACCGCCAGCTTCCGGCCGCTCCAGCCCTCACGGCCAGTCTCCCGCTCCTCCCGCTCTGCTCATCTCCTACACCTTTCAGCCACACCTGCTGACTATAACCTCCGTGGCTCCGGGAGTTTACTGGGCTGCACCCACGTCCGGATGTCCGTGTCCCCATCAGTTATGACTGCAGAGTGAGCCACCTCCCGCAGTGAGGACGGATTTCTCGTGTGTCTGTGGCTTGGCTGGGCTGTTCCTTACTCACGTGGTATGTTCAGCTTAAGGGCAGGATGGTGCCGGATGGCCTGTTTCACGGGCCCAGTGTTTGTCGCTCACTGTCCACTGGGACACCTCTGTTGTCTCCCACTTGACCAGCACCCACCACTCAGGAGGCTTCCTCATGCGGCAGCCTCAGTCCCACGTATCAGAAGGGCAGGGACAAAGGCTGCACATGCTTGAGGCTCCCAAGTTCTCACACCTCACATCCACCACGTTCTGTTATCGAAGTGAGTCCGGGGGTGCTGGTTCCAAGACTAGAGGGTGTGGAGCCCACAGTGTGATGTGGTCAGCACGACGTCCCCTGCAGAGGAGCACGGGAAGGCCACTTGGGATGGGAAACAGCCTTTCCCACGAAGTGTATCTCACGGATCTTTTTGGGGCCTGATGGGTCTCCAGTGTCACTGTCCTTGCTCCCCACTGCTTCACCCCTGCTGGGACCACGTCACAAAGTGTTCACAACAGGGGTCCCTTCCGTAGGGTGCCTTCTCCCTGCCTGAGTCAGTGTGGTAAGAATCAGCACATTCTAGATGGGCAGTTCAGCAGAGGAAACACCGAAGCCTCTTTACCTGGGGGGTTCCATGCCAGGGCACCAGCGCAGGCGGGGGGCGCCGGGGGAACGAGGCCTTGCTCATTCCGCAGGCCGGCAGGTTGCTCCCTCCTGCCTCTCTCTCCGCTGACCCCTGTTCCAAGCACGTGCCCCTCTCCCCGCCCTGAATCCTCTCTTCCTTTTCTCCTTCTTAAGGGAACTCCTGAAAAACCACCAGCTTTCCCGAGGTGGAGCCAGCAGAGCTCTAGGGAGGAGGCCGACCAGAGTTGCTCTGCCCCCCGGGGGGCCTGGGAGAGGCCTGGACCGGGTGCGTGGAGTCCGCCCACAGTCGCCACCCCGCATCCCCGCTGCCAGCGCGCGTGCCCAGCAGCTCTACCTTCCTCAGCAGACAGAACCCGCCCGGCCAGGGGGCCGCTGCGCCCCTCATCAGCACAGGGCCCTCAGCGGAGCGTCCAGTGGGCCGGGCCAGCGCAGACAGACAGGGCCAGAACCGCAACACCTGGACTCTGTGGCTTTCTGTGTCCCAGCCCCTGTCGCATACCGGCCCCTTCCTCTTGTTTCTCTTTCCAAACCCCCCGTTCTTACCAGAGGTAAGAAGAAGACAGCTGTCTTCAAGTGCTCTGCTCGTGAGCTTCCCAGGACTCCCCCGGGTTCTGTGTTCCCTGGGCCCTGGGGATAGCGGGGGAGGGGTGACCCTGAGAACAGAGCAAGTTCACTTGTATGCCGGTCTTGGTTAAGCTCAGTCCCAGCCAAATGGCAAATGCGTCCTCTGCCTCCTTGCTCATCGGTGATGCTTTTTGTTTTAAGATTTTATTTATTTGAGAGACAGAGCAAGTGTACACACAGAGGGCGAGGGGGAAGCAGACTCCCCACTAACACAGAGCCTTACGTGTGGGGCTCTGATCCCCAGACCCCAGGATCGTGACCTGAGCTGAAGGTAGAGACGCTTAACCAGCTGAGCCCCTACATGCCCCGCTCATCTGTGACCCTGAGTCCATGGCTCAGGCAGGAATCCGTCCACTGAGCACTGCCCAGACGGTTGTCCGTGGGCCGCAGGGACGCCTGTACACCTCAAAGGAAAGCGGCCTGTGGGAGGAGTCTGTGAGCCAGGGGGCTGGTAGCCCAGAAAAGACCCTCCAGAGGCATGTGCAACCTCTGCCCTCCCCACCCCCGCTTCGGGGGCACCTTCAAATGGGTGGCCACAGACCTAGCCCCTTCAGCGGGAGACGGTGTGGTCACTGCGAGGGCCAAAGCGGGGTCTGGTCCTGGCGTCCTTGGAAATGGCATCAGGTTCTTCCAGCCCAACAGCCCAGGCTGGAGGCCGCTGGGAAAACCTGGATTTTTCTTCAAAAGTGTCAGTGTCAGAGAAGGTGGGAGCGCTCCGGTGAGAGGAAACGGAAGACCCAGACCGTGGGCGACAGCTGCTCCTGGACCAGACCCTGCCGAGAAGGAAACGTGCCACCGGCATGCTCTTGGGTCCACTGGCAAAGCCAGAGGAGGCGCGCTTGGCCGGAGCCCCGCAGCAGAGACCCGCCTGCTGAGGTCTCACTGCTGGGTGCCCTGGAGAAACACACGGAAATACTTGGGGACAAAAGGCTGAGACGTGCTTGACTTCCTCCAAAGCAGCTCCAAGAGACAGACGTCGGGGGCAGGGAGGTCAGCGGTGGCGCCGTTAGTGCGGGAACCTGCGCCGGATTACAGGGTGCTCTCTCTGTGCTATCTGCCGACTCCCCTGTAAGTTGAAATTGTTTCCAAGTAGAAGGTTTATAGAAAACGGTTTTGTTTCCAGAGGGCCTAGATGTGGAGACGTGCTCCCCACAGGCCCCCCGGGCAGCACCACGGCAGGGTGAGGCCAGGGCAGCCGGCCCCGGGGCCTGCTCAGGGCCACGAAGCTGCGGGCGGCTCCGAGGGCTTCCTTGAGAACCAGCGCCTCTGCAGTCCGTGTCCGCGCTAACCTCTCAGGCTCGGTTTTCCTGGCCAGGCCATGGCAGGCGACTGAACAGAGTGGGGCCAAGCGTCTCCCTTAAGCGTATGGGACGGGGGGCGGCTGAGTGCCTGTTGTCGCTCCCCCTTTGCTGCGAGGCCCTCACATGCCCTTAGCGTTTGGATTGATTCTCCTCATTGGGCCTGTCTTCAATTTGGTTTCAGGCACTTTCCAATAAGTGCATGGAGTGCTCTGGGGCTCGGGAGAGGCGCCACAGCAATCAATACGTGTTCATCACCGTCGTGGCGGCTGCGCGAGCCGGCTGGCCCCCCGAGCCAGGCCTGCCGGGGGCGTGAGTGCTCCCAGGCCACTCGGCTGGTTTGTGTCTCCCCGAGGAGGGCCAGCAGGTGTGTCTCCAGGATGATCGAGGATGATCGATGCCGCCTCATCAGTGTATCCCTGTGAGCCGCGGTCCTCTCGGAGACATGGGCATGTGTGGTGCAGGGCTGTGCCTTTGTGACCGTCCCCTGCTGATGGGGCTCCACACGCGAGACCCCGAGTTTGCGGTCTGCTGGGGCGGCATCGCTGCTCCCTGGGATTTCAGACCCGTTGGGGCCTCAAGATGTTTATGCTGGTCTTGGTCTGTGTGGGTGTCATCCGGCTCATTCTGAGGAAGGACGGTGGTCACCCCAATCCCAAGGCCTCGAAGATCCTCCCATGCATCATTCACAGAAACTCACAATCCCAAGAGGGGGCAGACACATGGTGGGCTCCCCGTGCTGGGGTCAGAGCCGCGGCGGAGCTGCCTGCACCAGCGCAGACTCAGCGTCCGGGCTGGCGGGTCAAGGACACGTGCCCGTGGGGATGAGCAGCCCGAGAACAGGCCGCGTCCTGAGTCTTTTCCCAGCACGTCGGCACCACCGGGAAAGCACGTGACTTTCCTCCCTTCTGCTCTTTGCACAGCACAAAGTTCACGGCAGAAGAGTGGGCTGGGCTGTTTCTGCCCTCACTGGCTTTCTCGCAGACCAGCACTGGGTGAATGTGGGACCCCCGCATGACCCAGATGATTGGACAGGGGACTCTGTTGTGATCAGGTGGCATGCGCCGAGCTCCTGTCCTCCCCTCCAGGCTTCAGAGCAGCCTGAGTGGGTGCCTGCTCTGGTGCCCAGTGCTGGGGAAGCACACCGAGGCCACATCTACCCCCTAGTCATCCCCTGCCACCCCATCTCCTCTGTCACCTGGGTTCTGTCCCCGCACACTGGCCTCTCCTGTCCCACGGGTTGTTAAAAGCCAGGTGAAGAAAACCCGCAAATCTGACTGCCCCCACTTCTCAGGTGGGAGAACCCGGTCCTGGAGAGCTGTGAGATGTGCCCCAGCTTGCTTGGCTGGCTCCAGACCCCCATACAACCCCCTCCAGTTCTCCCTGGGGGCCACCCCTGGACCGAGAGGCCTGGCTGGAAGCGGGGGAGGCACACTCCGCTGCCAGCGTGCTCGGAGGCTCACGGGCAGGGTTCCCCAGCCTGATGCGTGTGGACCAGCCGCTGCAGCTTCTCCTGCATCTCCTGCCCGTCCAGCCCGCGGCAGCCTCCTGGCTCTGCTTCCCGGCTGCCCCCTCCCTTCCGCACTGGCCCACCAAGCCCATCCCCGCAGTGGGCAGACTGGTGAAGCCACAGGTGCACGTTCCCGCCTGAAGCCCACTGCCGGTTCCCCCCGTGCCCGCCCACGGCCGTGTGTCCCATCGCACTGGCCATCCCCGTCCCCTCAGCTCCCAGCACCCCACAGCCCCACATGGTCGCCAGGAGTGAGGCCCCTTCGCGAAACAGAGCCCTGCCGCCAACATCTAGTCTGTGCCTCCCCTGCTTTGGGACCTCATCCTGCCGTCTGGACAGTCCTGAGATCACGGACACTCGCCACCTCGGAGACCTGCCCGTTCTCAGCCAGAGGTCAGAAAGTAAAGAGCGAGCTAGCTGCCTCCTGGGCGGAGATGAGTCCTAACGTCCCCATCACCACCGACCCAGGCGGAGCTGAGAGATGAGCAGAGAAGCAGGTGAGAGAGTGGCCTGGGGGTAGGGGTGGAGGAGGGGTGGACACAGCTCCGTGTCAGTGCCCAGGTTCCAGCCCCTTCCCCTCAGCCCTGGAGAAGCGGGGAAGTGCCCCCCCACCCCCACCCCCATCGTTGGTTCTTCGCTCAAACCCCGCCAGCCCTTCACTTGCAGGTGGCGGGAAAGGGATGGGGCTTCTTGGCTTCCACCAGGGACACCCCGAGTTAGACCGGGTCTAGGCGGGTCCCCTGGCAGGGCAATTCTAGGGTGGCGGAGGCCAGTGACTCCCGTCACTGGAGACAAAGGAAGCTTACCCTGGCCAGAGTCAGGCTTTAGAGAAACAAGCCCCACGCTGTGCACAGCAGCCCAGGTCCCAAGTGCGGCGCTGCCGCTGCTGCCCTGACCTGTGGCCTCTGCTGTTGTGGGCGCGAGCACGGCCCGCATCTGCAGCTTCAGGGGCCCGGCTATGGGATCCTATTGACGAGGCATTTATAAATATTTAATCTTCACATTAAAAATATGGGGCAGAAGAACCATTAGTAGCTGACAATAAAAAGCCTGTCCCAGCTGAACGTAGGAGCGAAAGAATCTAAGAGCAGATTTTCGTCAGGCGGAAGGACGGGGCTGTGGGCTGGAAACATGTAAACGCGCGTTGTGTACCGGGCGGGCGGTCACAGCTCAGACCTGCGGGGGTCGAGGACTGCAGACGGGCCTGTCGTTGCCTCACAGTCTGTGCAAAGTATAGACTGCTCATACAAAACAGAATGGATGGTTTATTTACGTCTGGTGCCATTAAGACTGGAGGAGAAAAGTTCAGCCTGGGATAAAAAGCTTAAATCTTGATTTTTCCCTTCCCCCTCTCAAAAAGAATGGATTCCTTCATTGTAAATTATCCAACCCTTGTCCTTGGGCCGGCAGCTACTTCGGGCTGGCATGGACATTGCATAATCTTAAATATTGATTCTTGTTAGACTAAAAAAAAAAAAAGTCCAAGTGCGCAGGGCTCCACTGGGCTGCCTGTCCAGGAAATCACCTTCGCCATAGCTCACTTCTGATGGCCTCTAACCTTCCTGACAGCAAGATCCATTCTGATTAGAAAAGTTTCAGGAGAAAAAGCAATGGTCAGGATCACTTTCTTCATTAGAGCAAACCCTGGGTGGACGCCTGCCCCCTTGAGCTTTCTGGACAGAGCGAACTGGGTTGATCCAATTTCCACCAGTCCCATCAGTGGCCAAACTGGGCCGCCCCCGACTCTGGGCTCAGAGCAGGCCTACCCAGGCTCAGCGACACTGCTTCCATGACCACACGCAGGAGAACCCGACTGTGAAGCGTTTCTTCGGGTAGGGGCCTTGTGCTTCCGCGGCCTGAAACGCAGTGACTGTCCCGCGTCCTCTGCGGCCAGAGCTCCCTTGTCTATGACCTAAGCCCTTGCTTCGTTACCGGCCCGAACGGTGAAGGCGGGAGGTCTATTGGCTGATGTCCGCGGTGTGGCGCTTACAAGGCCTTCCTCCGACATCTGGTTCCTCCAGTGGGCGCTCGTCTGACCGCACATACCCGCGATTACCCGCGAATACCACGTCGTTTCGGCGACGGAGCTCCATGCGAGAGCGGCCGGGCGCCCCGCGAGTCCTGGGCTGTGTTCTGCGTCTCCCGCCCTTCCCGGAGGAGGCGCCCGGGCACCGAGGTGGTTTGCGGGCGTAACGTGGGAGCAAGTGAGTTCAGGGCCCTCCAACCAATGGATTGGTTTCCCGGACTGAGATGGGCTCCGCTCCAAGAGAGCATCAAAGCGGGGTCTGGGCATGCCCTGGGTGGCGATGGTGACCGCCTCCTGTCCCCTGGCGCTGGGGCCCAGGCTCTTGCTGGACTGGCGCCCACGCCTACGATACCCTCCTTCCAGCCCAGACATCCTGTGAGGCTGGCGGGGCGCCGGGGTCCTGCCGTGCTGGGGTCCCGGTGAGCCTCCAGGTCACTGCTGCAAACGTCCAGCCATTCCCGCCAGCCAGATGTGCGGGGGCCTCCCGGAGGGCTGGCTGGAGCCACTGAGCACTGTGTGCGGAGCACCACAGTCCCGGGAGCCTGCCCGTCCTTAGCGCCGGCCTGGAAGACCTCTGCGGGTGGCCAGGTTGCTGCCCTCGGGTCCCCCGAATGTCAGACCGTCCCTTTGTATTTCTTTTCAAAGTCTGCCTGTCAGCGCGGCCGTCCCCCGCCGGTGCAGCGCCAGCCCCGCCTGGGGCTCCTCCTGCCGCAGGGCCGCCCCTGCACCTGCGGGCTTCTCCTGCCACCTCGGTCCCCTCCCTCCCTGACTGTCCAGTACACTGGCTTCGCCTTCTCAGGCTCTCCTTTAGCTTGTTAAAGAAGGGACTTGGTGGCTTTCCAGGGTCCCAGAACCATTTATGTTTTTCAGGGTGTATTTTCTCTTTCCGTTCCCTGTCTCTGCCCCGCATCCCTGAGCTCCTCCCGGGACCCCCGCGGAGGCCACTGGCTCCTGACGGTCTGCACACCCCCGCTTCGTAGGGGGCTCTGCAGCCCCCTCCTCACAAAGGTTTGGTCAGACGGGAGGGCAGTGCGCATCTGTGTGCACTAACCCGTGCGGTTCCAGAACCCTCCGTCAGCTGCGGAGCTCTCTGCAGAGGCCTTGCTTCCCTTGGAATTCGCAGGGGAACTGGGCAGGCTCTCTGGAGCAAGCCTTCCTGCCTCTCAGAACCCCCTCCCTGCGTGAACCCAACCAAGGAAGGTCTTCCAAATCCTCATTCTCAAAGCCTCTCCCCTCTCCTGTGGGGCACTCCCCCGACTGCTCTTAATGGCGGTGTGATAAATGGAGACACTTCTCTTGTTCCTGAATAGGAAAACTCAGTATTTTAAAACCAATACTCCCTAAATTACCAATTCTGTACAGTATCAAACTCATTCTAAAATTATTTGGAGGAGTAAATCCACAAAACTAGCTAAGAAAAATTTTAAAGATTCTTAGAGAAAGTTTGTCCTTCTAGGAATAAAAATATGTTTAAAAAAAAAAAAAAGCAACACTATGGACATTAAAATAAATGGTGTCTGGGAAGGAATACCCAAAAAGTTCAGTGGAAGGAAAATAAGTTATTATCACCAATAATGTGATATTTCACATCCGTGAAAAAGATGGGCTGATAATTCAGTATATGGCTTGTGTATAATTTGTTCCTATATAAAAAATAAATAAAAGTAAATTTCTCATAAAATTAAACTCTGGAGAGATTAAAGACCTATGAAAACTATCAAATTATCAGGATGAGATGTAAGAGAATTTTGTTTTTAAATCTTAGGGTGGAGATTAGCCTCAGCAAAGACGTGGCACCTGTGAAGGGAAAGACCAACTTACATTTGCCAGAGGCAGGGGCAGAGCACGGGGAGACAAGCCCAGAGCAAGGCTGTGGACTTGGAAAAGATATTTGCCACATACAAGCAAGAAAGAGGTAATAGCCATAAAATACAAAGAGAGCTGCTGCAAATGAATAAGAAATAGCGCAACAGGTAACAGGCACTTCACGGAACACAAGTGGTCCATGAATATGTGAAAATATACTAAACCTTACTAGGATTAGACATATGCAAACTAAAACAGTAAGACCACATTGTCACCAATCAGGTCAGCAAAAATAATAGAAGTAATAAGTTTTTTATTTCCAGTATAGTTAACATACAGCATTCTATTCATTTCAGGTGTGCCATATCGTGATTCAAGAGCTCTACACGCTACTCAGTGCTCATCATGCTAAGTGTGGTCTGAATTCCCTTCGCCTGTTTTCCCCAACCCCAACCATCAGTTTGGTCTCTAGTTAAGAGTCTGTTTCTTGGTTTCTCTCTTTCCTTTGCCCACTTGTTTTGTTTCTTAATTTCACACACAAGTGAAATCATACGGGGTTTGTCTTGCTCTGACTGACTTCACTTAGCATTACACTCTCTGGCCTCATCCATGCTGTTGCAGATGGCAAGATTTTATTCCTTTTATGGCTGAATAATATTCCTATGTGGTGTGTGTGTTTGTGAATGTGTATAATACATACACACCTCGTTTTCTAGATCTGTTCATCTAGGACACTTCGGCTATCGTAGATAATGCTGCTGTAAACATAGGGCAGCATGTACCCCTTTGAATTAGTGTTTTTGCATTTGGGGGGTAAGTCGTAGTGTGACTGCCGGGTGATATGGTGATTCTAGTTTTAACTTTTTCTGGAACCTCCGTACTGTTGTCCGGAGTGACTACAACAGTTGGCATGCCCACCAACGGCAGAAGGGTTCCTCTCTCTCCACATCCTTGCCAACACTTGCTACTTCTTGTGCTTTTGATTTTAGCCACTTTGACAGGGACGGGGTGACGTGTCATCGTAGTTTGGACGAGCATCTCCCTGACGGGGAGGGATGTGGAGCATCTTTTCACGTGTCTGTTGGCCGTCTGCACGTCTTCTTTGCAGAAATGTCTGATCATGTCTTCTGCTCATTTTTAATCAGATTATTTGGTTTTGGGTGTTGAGTTGTGGAAGTTCTTTATATATCTTGGCCAGTAACCCTTTGTCACAAACGTCACTTGCAGATACCTTCTTCCATTCCGCAGGCTGCCTTTAGTTTTGCTGGCTGTTTCCTCTGCTGGGCAGAAGCTTTTTACTTTAATGAAGTCCCTGTAGCTTATATTTGCTTTTATTTTCCCTCCCTCAGGAGACCTGTCTGTAGCTGGTGTCAGAGAAGTTACTGCCGAGGCTCTCTTCTAGGACTTTTATGACTTTAGGTCTCACATTTAGATCTTTAATCCATTTTGAGTTTCTTTTTGTGTATATGTAGGAAAGTGGTCCTTTTCCACTCTTTTGTATGTGGTTTGTCCAATTTCCCCAACACCATTTGTTGAAGAGACGTCTTTTTTCCACTGGATGTTCTTCCTGCTTTGTTGAAGATTAATTGATCATAAAAGTATGGGTTTATTTCTGGGGTTCTCTGTTGTGTTCCACTGGTCTGTGTGTCTGTTTCCGTGCCGGCACCACACTGTCTGGATGATTATAGCTGTGCCGTGTAACGTGAGTCTGGGATTATGATATCACCAGTTTTGTTTTTCTTTTTCAAGATTGCATTGGCTATTCAGGGGCTTTTGTGGTTCCTTACAAATTGTAGGATTGTTCTAGTTCTGTGAAAAATGCTGGCAGTATTTCGGTAGGGATTGCATTAAATCTATAGATTGCTTTGGGTGGTATAGACATTTTAACAGTATTTGTTCTTAAATGTTTTTAAGTTTTTTTTTTAAAGATTGCGCTGAAATATATATAGCGTTTGTCATTTGCACTGTTTCTCAGAGCGTGGCCCAGTGGCATGGGGCATGGAGCGTGTCGCTCTGCCGGGCACCTGCCATGCCACGGTCTCTAGGACCTCGTGGTCTTGCGCAGCCAGAACTCTGGAGCACGGAACACTGCCTTCCTGTCCCCTCTTCCTCCTCCTCCTCCTCCTCCTCCTCCTCCTCCTCCTGGCCCTGGCACCCACCACCCTACTCTCTGTGCCCACGAATTTGACTGCTGTGGAGACCTCAGGTAAGCGGAATTGCGCAGTCTTTATCCTCTCATGACAACCATGTTTAAATGAAGGAGTGAATGATGTATTATGAGCAAAGATAGGCAATGAGAGATTTTTAAATTTTTTCCAGTTATGTTGAGATATAATTGACATATAACATTGTAGCATTTTGAGGGGTACATGACGATTGCATATACATGTGGGTTATGAAAAGATCACCACAATAAGTTCAGTTAATGTCCGTCACCTCACAGTTATAAAAAATGCTTTTTCCTTATAATAAGATCTTTTAAGATCTTCTTTCTTGGTGACGGTCAAGCGTCTAAACAGTAGTATTGCAGCTGTGGCCATCACGCACATCACACCCCCAGAGCTCGTTTACCTTATAACTTACAAAGTGAGACATTGTAACCACCTTCAGCCCGTATCCTCCAGCCCCATCCCCCACCTCTGGCAACCTCCAATCTGATCCGTTTCTAGGAGTTTAGGGTTTTTTAGGTTGCACACAGGTGTAACATTGTACCGTATTTGTCTTTCTCTGTCTCATTTGTTTCACGTAGCATGATTCCCTCAAGCTTCATCCGTGTTGTCACGAGCCCCTCATTTCTAGGGCTGAAGAGCATCCCGTGATGTGTGTGCCCGGGTGTTTGTTATATAATCCCATTTCCTTTATTCGGCGTCGTTGGGCGCTTAGGTTGTTTCCGTGACGTGGCTGTTGCCACGTGCAGCAAGCGTGGGGGGATCGGTGTCCCTTTGGGAAAGTGAGGTCGTTTCCTTTGGAGGTATACCCAGAAGTGAAAAAGGTCGATCCTGTGGTGGTTCTCTTTTTATATCTCTGAGGAATCTCTATACAGTTTTCCTTAGTAGCCGCACCAGTTTGCATTCCCAGCAGCTATGCAACACGGGTTCCCCTCTTTCCTGACCTGGAGAGCATTTGTTCTCTTTTGTCATCTGGGGCAACCGTCCTAAAAAAGGCATGAGGTGACATCTCGTGATGGCTTTGGTGTGCGTTTCCCTGATAATTAGTGATGATGAGCACCTTTTCATGTACCTGTGGCTGTTTGAATTTCTTTGCAAAAATGTTTCAGGTTTTGCTCCTTTATAATTGGATTTTCTTTTGTGCTGTTGAGTTTTATGTATCGCTTATGTATGTTGAAATTAAGCCTTATCAGATGGGTGGTGTGCAAACTTTTTCTCCCATTCTGTAGGTTGCCTTGGCACTTTGTGGATGGTTTCTTTTGCTCGGCAGAAGCTTTTTAGCTTGATGTGGACTCCCTTGTATTTTGTTGTTGTTGTTGTTTTGGGTTGTGTTTTTTGTTGTTGTTGTTTTGTTTTGTTTTGTTTTTGAGAGAGAGTGGATCAGTGGTGCGGGGGCGGTGGGGAGAGACAGAGGGAGAAGCAGGCTCCCCGCTGAGCAGGGAGCCCCATGCGGGCTCAATCCCAAGGACGGCAGGATCATGACCTGAGCTGAAGGCAGACGCTAATTAACTGAGCCCCCCCGCCACGTGCCCCTGTTTTTTATTTTATTCCTTGTGTTTTAGGTGTCCTATTGAAAACACTGACAAGCCCACACCAAAGAGCTCTTTCCCCTCTGTTTTCTTCTGAGAGTTTTATGGTTTCAGATCTTACAGTAAGTCTTTAATCAAACACTTTTGAGTTAATTTTTGTGAGTGGTGTCAGATAGAACTCTAATTTGATTCTTTTACACGTGCATTTCTGGTTTTTCCAGCACCATTTATTGAAGGGTATATTTTCTCCATTGACTGTTCCTGGCTTCCTTGTCAAATATTAGCCGACAGTACACGCGTGGGTTAGTTCTGGGCTCTCTATTCTGTTGCCTTGGTCTGTGTGTCTGTTCTTATGACGGGACTGTATTGTTTCATTACTATAGCTTTGTAATATAGTTTAAAATCAGGATAGGTGACGCCTCCAACTTTATTCTTTCTCTGTTGCTTTGGCTCTTCAGGATCGTTGGTGGTTCCATACTAATTTTTGAATTGTTTGTTCTAGTTCTGTGAAAAGTGCTATGGGATTTTGATAGGAATTGCATTGAATCTGTAGATGGCTTTGGGTAATATGGACATTTTTATGTTATTAATTCTATTCCATGCACATGGGACATCTTTCCAATTACTTGTGTTTTCAGTTTCTTTCATCAATGTCATGTAGGTTTCAGTGTAGCGATAGTTCCCCTCCTCAGTTAAATTTATTTCAAAGTATTTTATTGTTTTTGATGCCATTGTAAATAGGATTGTTTTCCTTCTTCCTCAGATGTTTGTTAATGCATACAGGCAGTACTGAGTTTTGTACGTTAATTTTTTATCTTGCAACTTTACTGAGTTTATTGGTTGAATTTGACAGTATTTTGGTGGAACTTATCTCTATTTAAAATTATGTCACCTGCAAATAGGGGTAGTGTTGTTTCTTTCTTTCCAGTTCTGATGCCTTTTATTTCTTTTTCTTACCTAATTGCTCTGGCCAGGTTCTCAGAAATAGATATTTTCCTACATGTTGATGAATCAGACAATTTAGCAATACCTACCCCAAATTTAAAGTTCATGTTTAAAAAGTGAACTAACAATTTTGCCTCAGGAGCATTTCCTTACAGAAATACCGATTTATGCACAAATATACCAGTTACAAGGATGTTCTATATAGCACTCCTTAGTGTGAATCTTTTGCTGAAGGAAAACATTTATACAGAGGAGTTTCAAGTTCAATAAGCATTGAGTTTTCTGGGTTTTTACAAAGTGAACATACCAGGATCCCGCCTATCTTCTATTAGTCACTACTACCCCACCCAAGGGAACCTCAATTTTGACTTTTCACATGGATTCATTTTGGCTGGTTTTGACCTGTATATAAATGGAAATCATATAGTGGCTCCTTTCAGTTGACATTGTTAAGTGCGATTCACCCATGTTGAGTGCGTGTAGGTCTAAGAAACCTATTCTCATTGTCATCTAAAACATTTATATTGGGTGCCTGGGGGGGCTCAGTCGGTTAAGCGACTGCCTTTGGCTCAGGTCATGATCCCGGAGTCCTGGGATTGAGACCCGCATCGGGCTCTGCTCCGCAGGAGTCTGCTTCTCCCTCTGACCCTCTCCCCTCTCATGCTCTCTCTCACTCTCTCTCAAATAAATAAATAAAATCTTATGTTGTATGAATATGCCACAATTTCATTTATTCATTTTACTGTTGATGGACATGTTTCCATTTGGGGACCTTTAAGAATGGTGCTGCTCATGGAAACTTTGGGAAGTGATGCAGATGTCCATTACCTTGACCGTGGTGATGGTTTAACAGGCGTGTATTTGTTAGAACCCTCAAATTCCATACATTAAATATGTATAGATTTTTGTATGTCAGCCATACCTCAATGAAGCTGTTAAAAAACAGTGCTGTTGTTAGCATTTTTGTCAGTGTGATTTAGTAAATATTCATACACATTGCTGTTGGAGGTAGAGTTAACACTGGGGTTGCAGAGTCCTAACCTGTAACTTTAGCAGCCGAGGAATTGACGAAAGTGGCTGTAGCAGCTCGTACTCCCGCCAGCTGTGTGAGAGTTCCTTTCGGTCTACATATTTGCTAAAACATGATATTGCCTCACGTGGAGGTCTTTTATCCATTTTGAGTTTATCTTTGTGTACGGTGTAAGAGAACGGTCGAGTTTCAATCTTCTACATATAGCTGCCCAGTTTTCCCAGCACCATTTGAAGAGACTGTCTTTTTTCCACTGTATATTTTTTCCTGTTTTGTCGAAGATTATTTGACCATAGAGTTGAGGGTCCATATCTGGGCTCTCTACTCTGTTCCACTGGTCTGTGTGTCTGTTTTTATGCCAGTGCCATGCTGTCTTGGTGATCACAGCTTTGTAGTAAAGCTTGAAATCAGGTGATGCCCCCAGTTTTATTTTTGTTTTTCAACATTTCCTTAGCGATTCGGGGTCTCTTCTGGTTCCATACAAATTTTTGGATTATTTGCTCCAGCTCTTTGAAGAATACCAGTGGAATTTTGATTGGAATAGCATTAAAGGTATAGATTGCTCTAGGCAGTATAGACATTTTAACAATGTTTATTCTTCCGATCCAAGAGCATGGAATGGTCTTCCATCTTTTTGTGTCTTCTTCAATTTCTTTCATGAGTGTTCTGTAGTTCCTCGAGTACAGATCCTTTACCTCTTTGGTTAGGTTTATTCCCAGGTATCTTATGGTTCTTGGTGCTATAGTAAATGGAATCGATTCTCTAATTTCCCTTTCTGTATTTTCATTGTTAGTGTATAAGAAAGCCACTGATTTCTGTACATTGACTTTGTATCCTGCCACGTTGCTGAATTGTTGTATGAGTTCTAGTAGTTTGGGGGTGGAGTCTTTTGGGTTTTCCATATGAAGAATCATGTCATCTGCGAAGAGAGAGAGTTGGACTTCTTCATTGCCAATTTGGATACCTTTTATTTCTCTTTGTTGTCTGATTGCTGTTGCTAGGACTTCTAATACTATGTTGAACAAGAGTGATGAGAGTGGGCATCCTTGTCGTGTTCCTGATCTCAACGGGAAGGCTGCAAGCTTTTTCCCATCGAGGATGATATTTACCCCAAAGATACAGATGTAGTGAAAGGAAGGGCCATCTGTACCCCAATGTTTAGAGCAGCAATGGCCACAGTCGCCAAACTGTGGAAAGAACCAAGATGCCCTTCAACGGACGAATGGATAAGGAAGATGTGGTCCATATACACTATGGAGTATGATGCCTCCATCAGAAAGGATGAATCCCCAACTTTTGTAGCAACATGGACGGGACTGGAAGAGATTATGCTGAGTGAAATAAGTCAAGCAGAGAGAGTCAATTATCTTATGGTTTCACTTATTTGTGGAGCATAAGAAATAGCATGGAGGACAAGGGGAGTTAGCGAGGAGAAGGGAGTTGAGGGAAATTGGAAGGGGAGGTGAACCATGAGAGACTCTGGACTCTGTAAAACAATCTGAGGGGTTTGAAGAGGCGGGGGGGGTGGGAGGTTGGGGGAACCAGGTGGTGGGTATTATGGAGGGCACGGATTGCATGGAGCACTGGGTGTCGTGCAAAAACAATGAATACTGTTACGCTGAAAATAAAAAAAAAAGAAGAAGTGAGACCAGACCCTTCCCCTTTCCTCTGTTTCCCCTAGAGAGAAGGAGGTCATCTGCAAGCCAGGAAAAGGGCCCACACTGGCTTGACACCTGATCTCAGACTTCTAACCCCCAGACCTATGAGAAACAAATGTCTACTGTGTAAGCCAAACACAACAAAACGAAAAAACATGATATTGCCTGATTTATCATAGTTAGCCATTCTGGTGGAGGTGTGGGGGTACCTCCTTGTGGTTTATGTTCAGAATCCTGGTAATTAGTGAACTCCGGAGTTCTGTTTGTATTCATTGGCATTAGGATAGCTGGATTTCCATGAATTGCCTGTTCAAGTATTTTGTCCATTTTTTAAATGAAGCTAGTTTTTCTTATTGCTATGCAGGCTTCTTTGTATCTGATGAGCTCTTTGTCAGACGTGTATCTTGCAAATATCTCCCATTTTGTGGCTTGCTTTTTCATTTTGTTGAAGATATTGTTTTGAGGGACAGAATTTCTTAATTTTAGTGTTGTCTAATTTGTCAATTTTTTATTTTCTGGTTAAAGCTTTTTGTGTCCTAATTAATATATTTTCCCTGGCACATTTGTAAACATATTCTCCTGTGTTTCCTTCTGAAAACATTATCTTCCACATTCAGCCACGTATCTGTCTGGACTTGAGTTTTATGTATGGTGTGAGGTGACAGGTAACCTCTATTTTGTACAAGACACTTAGCCCCTTGTTGGCCCACCTCACCTGGTCTCTTGTGTGGGTCTCTTTCCGGACTCTGCATCCCATTTGATTGGACTTTCGAACTATTCTTGCATCAGTAACACTCTGTTTTAATTCTAGTTATAAAGTAAGTCTTGATATTTGTAGTCTGAGTTTCCCGGTTTTGTGTTTCATCCAGATTATTGACGATCCCTAGCCATCTGCATGCCCCATATAACTTTTAGATTCAACTTTTTAATTTCCACAGCACTAACCCTGATAATATTTTTATGGTGCTTAAACGACAGATCAATTTTGGGAAAATTTATTAAGTTTTAAACCCACAGAGTATATACCTCCAATTATTTAGACCTCTAAAATTTTTCTCAATTCTGTTTTGTGGTCTTCAGTGTGCCAGTTTTGAACAATTTCTATTCAATTTATTCCTAGATATTTAATGTTCTGCCACCGTTGTGAATGGTATCTCTCTTTAAAAAATGGTATTTTTAAAAGTTTTGTCATATACTTTTTGTTGCTATACCATTGTTTTAATAGCAAAGAATATGAAAGTTTCTGGTGGGGGGGGGAGATTAAATCAATGCACTTCTTTCTGTACAGCCACTAGAATATGTGGGGTGGATCCCCATGTTCCAACAGGAGGAGGTTGTTGGGGGATGCTAGACATAAAAACATAAAAAACATAAAATGTTAAACATAAACATAAAAAAAGTCCTGCTCTGTGTTATGGTTTTTTAACTACATGGAAATGTGTATCGAGACCCTAGAATGAGGTCTAGAGAGATTGACAGCAGCTTGCTAACAGTGTATCCGCGGGGAGGAGGAGGAGTTGTGGCAGAGCTGGGATGAAGGAGGGTTGTCCTTGTCCTTCCTATCCACGTTTATTGCCTTTATTTTTACAACAAGCTTCCATTACAAGAGAGCAGGTAAAAATGGATTATTATCCATTTAATGCCTCTCTCACCTTTGGCCCGGGACCTGACCCACAGCGAGACCTCCACAAATATTCCAAATGGAGCTGACCTTCTGGAGCTCACGTGGCTTCCAGAGAGGCCACGGTCTAACACAGGAGTTCTTTCCTTTTTCTGTTGCTTTGAAGATTATACATTCTAGACTAACACAAAAAATAGGCACAAGGGAGCGAAACCGTGCGAGACAACGAAAACTGAGCCCTCCAGGGCCAACGTGGAATGCTGCTAAGCCTCATATCCTGAGCCTCAACCCAGGGGTCCGGTTGCAAGTGCTGGGAGTGCTGAGGCTGCCTCCGTGTCCAAGCAGACAAGCCCCCTCCTCCAGGGGCATCTGGTCTAGCGGATAGCAGGACAGATGCTGCTTAAGGAAAGCCTCAGCTTTATCAAACGGTGCAGGTGCTTAGGAGAAAAACTGCATAAAAGAGAGGGGGAAGGCATGTGGGTGGTGGTTGGGTAGGGGTGTTTATTTTAGGGGTATTAAATTTAGGGACACCTCCCTGGAAGAGGGGGACGGGACCTGAGTTGGGGGGGGAAGCAAGTGATTTTGCAGAAGAGAGCTCCAGGGAGAGGACGGCAAGCAGGAGTTTATGTTCATGGACCATGAAGTTGTCCCTGTCCCGGAGCCGAGGCACAGGGGGAGGGGACTGTGGGGCTGACTGTGTCCATCCTGGTGGCCCGTGGGAGAAGTCTGGAGGGGGTGCAGTGAAGGTGGTCTGCCCTAATTTGGAGGAGCCTCTGGCTGCTGTGCCAAGGAGGACAGCTGGGGCAGGAGGGAAAGCCATGGGACGCTCGGGCACTGGTTCCTTGAGCCAGAGAAACACAGGTGTGGCCCAGCCTGGGGGTTGGGGGTGGCACTGGTCAAGATTTCAGACATCCAGCTTCATAAGATAACAAGTCTGAAGACATTTAAGAAACAGCACAGTGACATTTAAAAAGGAGGAGCGTACTCTGGAATGTTCAGCAAATAATGAAACCACTTTGAAAAGCCATCCTTGAAGGATTTGTTTTCCCTTCAAGAAAAATCTAACTGCGGAAAGAAGCTTAGATGAGGAACCCCGTGTGTGTCTGTTCCACGGGGGACCGAGGGCAGCCTCAGCACGGCCCAGACAGAATTCAGGCTTGGGCTGGGGTGGGCCGACCCCCTGGGGCTGCGTGAGGCCACAGAAGGAGGGGAGCCTGCACCCGCCTCACCTCCCTGCAGGTAGGACCCAGGCCGGGAGCCAGACTTCGTGGCCTGGACATGCTGAGCAGGGGCCTGTGTGAGCCCTGCTCCTTCTACAGCTGTGGGCACGGGCCCGAGGGAGCAGAGGGAAGGAAGACCTTGCCACGCTTAGGGCAGAGCGCAGAACGCCGACGGCTCTCGCAGACGGAGCTGAGACTCCAGCCCCAGCAACTTTCTCGAGGAAATACAGTTTCCTCTGAAAAACAAACGCCTTAGGAATAATTCTCCATGAAAAGTGGATTTTTTTTACTTTAGCTTTGATAAAATCACAGGACTTTTTTTTATAACACCTTTATAGAGAGAATTCACGTAACTTAGAATGCACCTGCTTGACCAGTGCGGCTCAGCGGTTCGGACCGCAGTCGGTTGCAGAACGTTGTTAGCACCTCAGAACGGTTCTCCTCGCGGTCTCTCCAGCTCCACGCCCACTCCCCGTGTCTCCCGCGGTGAGCAGTCACAAGTCTGTTTTCTGACTGTGGATCTGTCATCTCTGGATGTTACGTATAAACGGAAACTTGGCTGTTGGGGATCAGATTCCTTCACTCGGCATCTGTTTCCAAAGTTTATCCACGCGTGGTTCTTCCGTGGTCCCTTTGTCACTGAAGAGCGTGTCATCCCAGGGATCCACCCCATTTGTAAAATCCATCCGCAGTGGATTTATTTCCAGCTTTGGATTACGCTAATGCTGTTGCTAACGCTCGTGGGCGAGTTTCTGTGTGAGCGTAGATTTCCATCTCTCGGGTGTATCACTAGGAATAGAAACACTGGGTCCTGCGGTAGCCGTTACACCACAGGAGAACCTGCTGGTCTGTTGAAAGTGACTGACTGCCCCGTTTCCTCCGTCCAGCCGCAGGCGTAGGAGGCCCGGCGTCTCCACACGTCACAGCCCGGGCCGCGGGCGGACTGGCTGATCAGAGCCGCCCTGGTGGGCATGAAGGGCGTCTCGTCCCCCCACCGACGGACGGTGCAGAGCTGTCACACGTGCTTGGTGGCCACATGGGCATCTTCTTTAAAGAAATGTCTATTTCTGATCATTTGCCCATGTCCAGATGGACTCCTTTGTCTTCTTACAGGTTGGTTTCCAGTGTTCTTTATACGTTCTTTATACATTCGTGATGCAAGTCGCTCACCACATACGTGATTTTCAAAGAGTTTCTCCCATTCTGTGGGCTGATTTTGATAATGTCTTTGAGACAGAGAGATTTTCCGTTTTGATGAATGCCAGTTTCTCTGTTTTTACTTTTATGACTCGTGCTTTGGGTGTCAAAGCTGAAATGCTCCCCAGACCCAGGGCTCCGCACGCCGTTGCCAGCTCCCGTGACATCTGCTGTCTGAAGGCAGCCCTGTGTGCTCCTCCCATGTTACTGTCTTCGCTCTCACGTTTAGGGCCTTGATCCATTTTACGTTGGGTTTTGTGCACGGTCTGGGTCAGCGTCCACCTCCGTTCTCTGGCTGGGACTCTCCAGTTCCTCTGCACTATTTGGTCAGGAGCCTTTTGTTTCCCCCTTGGTGGCCCAGCACCCTTGTCAAACCCCTGCTGACCATAACTACACGGGATGACCTCCGGACTGTCCATTCTGACCTGGATCTGGACATGGACCCTACCCCAGGACGACACCGTCTTGAATTCTTTCTCTTTGCAGTAGGTTTTGAAATCCAAGGGGAGCCTCTGACTTTGTTCTTCTCTTAGGACGCGGTTTGGCTCTTCTGTACCCTGTGCTCTAGCCTCTGAGTTCCAGGCTCAGCTTGTCCGTTTCTAAGAAGAGCCGGCTGCGCCCCGGGTCGGGACTGCGTCGGATCTGGAGATCAATCCGGAAACATCGTCATCTTAGCGATAAACTGTCCTCCGATCCTGAACACGGGATGATCTCCCATCTAGTCAGGTTGTCGTTAATCCCTTTCGGTAACACAACCACAATCTTTTTGAGGGCCTCCGAAGCGCGTGAGTGACCTTGTCCGGGTGTCTGCCCCGTCCGCTCCGGGCGAGAGCTCATGCGGAGTGCGACGACTCCACCTGTCCGAGGCGCGGCGTTTGGGTTTTGTTCCACCCCGCGAGGGCCCTCCTGCCGCCTGAGCGTCGCGGCCCGCGCCAGCCTGCCCGGGCAGATGGGGGTGCGTCACTCTGTCCCGGGGCTCCTTCAGCTGGGGGACCCTGGGGATTCTTCTGACCTTGACCCTCCGTCCTTGAACTCTGCTCTCTCTTCTCCACAGCCAGGAAGCCTAACTCAGGGCGCTCGGCCATCCGGACTCGCATTCACACGTGTGAGGGAGAGGCCCTTTATTTAGCGGACGTCTACCCACGTCGCTCCGCCCGCCTTACTAGGAAGACCCCCCTTTTGCCAACTGCTCTGCTGTGTCCGCCGTGTCAGGAATCAGGGGACGTGTCCGGCCGGCTTCGGGCGCCGCCGCGTGCCCTCTCGCCGCGCTGTGGTACCTCCGGAGGCCCCGCGAGGAGCTCTGCGTAGCGTCAGGGACTGCAGGTGCGCAGATCCGGATGTTGACCCCCACCCCACAACAGGACGGGAGGTGATGCAGTTTACGTGGGACCCTGGAGGTGGGGCCCCCTTGATGGGCGTCCAGGCCTCACAAGAGATCGACGCCCTTTTTCTCTCTGCGCACGAGCGCGCAGTGAAGGCTGCGGCCCGCAAGCCGGGAAGAGAGCGCTCCCCGGGAACCGGACCTGCCGCTGCGGGACCTGGGGCTCCCCCGCCTCCGGGCCGGGGAGATACAGGTCTGCTGTGTTGAGCCACGGGTGTGCGGGGTTGTGTCCCAGCGGCCCGATCTGAGTAAGACGGTAGTTCAAGACCTCAGGCTTCCTACTCAGTCAAGGTCGCCGTGACTTCCCTTAGTCGTTCACAGCCCCACTTAGGTTTCGGAACCAGCTTATCAATTCAGGAAAGGAGCTCCCGGAGTTGCGCCGAGATCGAGACGGAGTCCAGAGGTCACTTCAGGGACAATCGGCATCTTTTCAACATGCAATTTTTCAACCCACGAATGTGTTCTGTGCCTCCATTTCTTAAGGTTTTAAACATTTCTCGACACGTGTAAAGTTTCCTGGCCGTCATCTTACATCACATCGGTAGCTTTCTTCCTGGGTATGTGGTGTTATTTGTGGTGTTATAAATGCTGTACTTTTTTTAAATTCCCACTGTTGCTGAAATACGGTTGAATGTGGACCTTGTATTCCTCAGTCTTGCTGAATCCCCCTTACTGAATTTAATGCTTTTTATTAAGTTCTTTTGGATTTTCTCAGGACACTAATTTTATTTTATTATTACTTTTTCATTCAAGATCTCATGTAACCTGTAGCTCGCTAACATCGAGTGTAGTTTTCCCCCTTGTTGGGTCGGTAATTGTTCGGTTGGCAGCCGCAGCAGAGATCCCTGCAAGGAAGCTCAAGTAGACGTGAGGTCCGATCCGGCCGCGGGGACACGGCACTGCACGGCAGCCTCTCCCTTGGGCTCTGCCTCCCTGGGACCCCGTGGCCCTGGGCTCCCCAGTCCGGCTCTGTCTGAGCTCCGACTGACCACCCATGTCAGTCTGTGGCCTACAGCACCAGCCCCCCCCAGGTACCTCTGGATGTCCTCTAGAAGTTTCCACCTCCCAAACACACCCAAGTAGTGATCCTGCTGTCATTCTACCAGTTTTTCCAAATACATATTATTCTGTAACATTATACATATTCTATATTTATTCTTCTTGCCTTCTCTTGACAGAGAAACTTACAATTTTGAATGACGTTGTATATCCAGTGTTACATGCCCACCTCGCCTTAATTTTATATCATTAGTATTTACATTTCATTAAATACAGTTTAAAAGCATGATCTTAATGGCTCTGTAGAATATATAATACTCTACTATATGGCTATTCCATAATTCAATTAACAATTGCTATTTTCGGGTATTTGGGTTCTTTCCAGTTTTTTAAATACACGTTACTGCAGTGAATAGTCTTGTACTTGAATCTTGCCTAATCTCTGATCATTTCCTTAAGATTGATTCCTCGAAGTGGAATTAGTGGGTCAAAGGATATGAACATTGTTAAGTCTCTTGATATAACGTCAAATTGATTTCCAGAAGGCTGTACCAATTTACTCGTCTATCGACAACTCTAAGAATGCCCATTTCTCCATCAACAGGATTGAGTATTAGCTTTTAAGTAAAATCTTTTCTAATTTAATAGATGAAAAAAGTTTCATCTCATTATTTTGATGTGCATTTTTAAGTAAGGTTGAATATATTTTCCTAAGCTTATCAATCACTTGTATTGTTCCCTTGTGAACTGACTGTGAATTTGCCTGTTTTTCTTCAGGGTATCTGGTCTTATTGATTTGCAAGAGCTCATTGTATATTGAGATATAAACCTTTTGTTGTCATCGTGGCACTTTTCTTTCTGTCTCTGCTGGTGGCCCCAGGCCCAGAGCAGCGCCAGTTCTGCCGGCGGTGGTAGCGGCACAGGGCTTGGTCTCCTGTAGCTGGAAACCCGAGTTTGCTAACTGGAAACTCAGCTAGCAAGTCGCACCCGTCTGATGAGGGAGCTGTCGTGGGGAGTGGTGTGCTAGGCAGCGGTGGGATGCCCGTGTTCCCCTCCGACGCTTGGTTCTTTTCCAGTCGACACCGCTGACTTTGTTGTTGCTCTTCTGATCCCACTAGCCACACCTCTGGTGCTCTTCCTTTCCTCGCTCTCCCCCTCTGCCCGCCGGACCAGAAGCTTGGGCGGAGCTCTGGCTGGGGCGCAGGCTGATGGCGCAGGCCTTACAGCCCTGTCCCTCTGGCACTGCCTCAGTGCCCCTTCCTGTCCCCTCCTGTCCCTGCACCATGTGAAGGGCTCCTACGCTCAGCTTACACTGCAGACGCCACGTGGACTCCACGGGCGCCCCGTGTGCACGGGCATCCTGTTCTCCCCGGTTCCACGCAGACCTCGTGGTGGCCCTGAAGACACTGGTGGAGAAGCACGAGGGAAACAGCTCCTTTGAGGTCCCCTCGTTTGTTGCAAGGACCCTGGGGAGAGGAACATCCGCCTTCTGTTTTGGAATCACGGTCCTGTGATGCTGCTTGAGTCCCAAAGCAAGACCCCGTGAGCTTCAGCTGACCACGGCTGCACAAGCCGGTTTCCATCTCACGGCCTGGCTGTGTCACACCCGGGGGGGCGGCTAGGCTGGAGGCTTCCCAGGGAGGGTGGTGGTTCTCCTTCCATCCAGATGGTCTCTCGGTCTCTGCGCACTGCCCCCATCCCCTGCCCAAGGTATCTGAAACCGAAGTCAGGGGAAAGGGCAGGACTGGGAGATTGGAGACTTCAATTAGCTTCTAGTCCTGGTCCTTCCAGCCCTGTGACTCTGGGCTGCTCATGTGACTGCTCTGAACAGCAATTAGGTCACCTAAGAGGGGAACGGGCCCCGCCCAGGCTAGGTGGGACTGAAGTGGCCTGCGGGCCCCCAGCTCCAGCACAGGTGCCTGGGACGGGCTGCTTGCTCGCTCCTCAAAAATGTGTGTGCTGGGACGCCTGGGTGGCTCAGTTGGTTGGACGACTGCCTTCGGCTCAGGTCGTGATCCTGGGAGTCCTGGGGTCGAGTCCCGCATCGGGCTCCCAGCTCCATGGGGAGTCTGCTTCTCTCTCTGATCTTCTCCTCGCTCATGCTCTCTCTCACTGTCTCTCTCTCAAATAAATAAATAAAGTCTTAAAAAAAAATGTGTGTGCTGCTCAGCTAACGTCAGAGACACTGTTTTAAAAGGTGGTCACCAAGGATTCTGGAATTGGGAATGATGTTCACTCTCCTCCTGAAGCAGTGCCTTCTCTGATCTTGCCCTGGGCCATGCCCTGTGGCCTTGGCGGGGAGTCCTAGTGTAGGACAAGAAGTTGAGGAAGGCATGGCTGTGTCTTGTCTTCAGGAAGCTCAAAGTCCCCCCAGGGTGTGACCGGAGAACCTCTGGGAGGCCAGCAACTGGTGGCCTCGGGAAGCTCCCGGGCTTGGTGGGGCCATGAGGAAGGCCCCCTCTGCCGGCCTGGGAGAAAGAGCAGCCTGTGCCCAGGAGCGATCGTTTGGGCTGAGCAGGAGTCTCCGTGGTTGCTCTTGGCCCCGGATCACAGGCTGTGGTGTCTGAGGCCTAGATGTCCCCGTGGCCCCCGCGGGTGTGACCCAGGGCCAATTCAGGACGTGCGGGGGTACGAACTAAAACTTACTACAGTTCAGAGAGAATGTGTCTCTGTGGGCCAGCCGTGGATTGTGAGTGCAGATCTAGCCGTCCCTGTGAGTTTGCCAAGGATGGTGGATGTCCCCTGGCCATGCCACAGCTGGATTCCAAGCTAAATGGTGGCCGTCTTGTGATGGGTTCAATTGGCCAGACCGGGGTGGGGTGGCGGGGGGAGAGTCAGAAGCGTGTGTGAGTCTGCGTCTGGGCTCTGGGCGTCCGGGGCTGCTCCCGTCTGTCCCCAGGCCCGGGGCTGGGATCCGTGTGCACACTGGCTCCCAGCACCAGACTGGCAACTTGCTCTCTGTGAAACTGGGAAATGACAAATGACCAAAAAATCAATTTGTAATCTGATTGGAGGTTTTTGATTTCCTCTGATGAGTTTAAATTTCATTAAAAGCAACCTTATTCCAACATAAAAGGAATCCTTGAAGGGTAAAACAGGGGATTGTCTCACTGAGTATAAAGCCTCCCGACTCTTTTGTGTGATTTATTCATCGCGTTAATTGTGAGGGCCAACCTGTGGTGTCCGTTGGCAGCTGGGCCCTTATCGGGGCCTGGGATCGGCCGGGCGCGCTCGGCACACAAGGACTCGCATTCAAAACTCACTCTTTGGCATATTGACGCTTGACTTATCAACAACCCTTATTATCTGCTGGGAGGGAGTCGCAGCTCGTGGGGACAGAAGCAGCTACAAATCGCTACCACAGCCGTCCCCGTGCATTCTCTTAATTGTATGTATTCTCTGGAAAAAATGATCATCGTGGCCTCTTGTCTTGATGAGAAATTGACATTTTCGGAGGACCTCTTTGGGCGCTCCAACCGAGGAGATAAGGCGGAGTTGTTTTAAAGGAGAGCAGCCTTTCTTCCCTTTCACTCCCTCCCCTTCCCTCTTTATTGCTCTCAGTGACCCACTTGATGAGTATGGATTTCATGAGGTCTTTTTCAGCATTTGAACTATAAAAGGTTCAGAATGACACCACCCCTTATAGACAAAAGATAACCTTGCCCTTTGAATATATTGATTCTTTATTAACTAGGCTGTTTAATGCAATGAAATGAGGCATTAGATGGAAGCCCATTTCAAGTGCTTTGAATAATCTTTAAAAGCTTGAAAGACCTTAAAAGGCAGCCTGACAATAATTGGGATACATCTGGAGAGAACGCAGTTCTTGCTCCTGATTCGAAACACAAACATGAAACAATTTCTCCCCAGGTTGTAGGGCCCTGGTGAGCCGCCCCGGGAGGCAGCCGCCCCCACCCCCGCCCCGCCCCCAGCCGCCCAGGGTTGGCATTCCTGGCACCAGCTGGGAGTGGGGAATTTGGTCCCCAGCCCTCCCCACCCAGGCACCTTGGGAAAGACCCCAGGGCGGGGAGGGGCGGGCCCGCAGCCTGGTACCGAGAGCCTCTGTTTTCTTTGCTGTCTCTTTAAGGCTGAGACAAAAATGCAGTCAAAGGAACCTGATTGTCAATGACGGGAGAAAAAGGTATTCACCAGTTGCTTTATGTTTTGAATAATTGTTTCCTGTTTTGCGCAGCAGAACAAGTAATTAGGATGACATTTGTGAGTACTAATTTGGATCACACTTCTGTGTATGTGTTACAGAGCTGCAAGCCAAAACATGCAAAACCAGCCTTTCATTGAGGGGAAAGTGAAAAATCCAGAATGAGCTGGGAGGGGAGTGCCGAGAATTCGTTCCCAGGAGCTGCTTCTTGGTGTAAATTAGAACGCCAGTGCCGAGGGCAGAGCTCATTCGGATGGTGCCTTCGGGCCGCACCATGGCACAGCCCACCACGACCCAGGCGGAGCGCGGAGACAGCACAGAGGGTCTGTCTTGCCCTTACCGTGGGCCTGGAATGGGCGGTGGGCTCCCCCACATGGGACCTCGGCCACCTCTGGGCCCCTGGTGTCTGCCCCCCTGTCCAGAGCCTGAAGCTGGTTCTCGCCCAGTGTGCTCCCTGGGGGTGGGGTGGGAGGAGCAGCTCTAGTGCACTTGCCCTAGATCTGCCCTGGGGATCCCTCCAGCCTGGAAGCAGCGGCAGGACCCCCGGGGGTTGTGGGGGAGGCCGTCTCCTGGTTGGTTAAGTGCTGTAGTGCTGCTCTGGCCTCTGTGTCCGACACGGAATCCCCTGCAGACATCCGAGTGCAACACACGTACAGATGGCCCCTCTGCGCACCAGAGCCATCTCGGCAACCATGAGGATTTCTCAGTGCACGTGAGAAGAGCAGCTTGAGGACTGAGAACTTCCTAGACAGGCTCTTCCATGAATCACTTTTATCTTGGCCAAGACACAGCCCCAGGGCCCAGGGTGTGCAGAGGAACACTCCCCACCCCACCGCCCCAGGGGACTTCTGCATGCATTTTGCCACTCATTGCAATCAAAACAGATAAAATTACCCAAAGTGAAATTCACAGACAAGAAATACTTTAATTAAATATTGTGTAAAATGAACATTTTTATACAGTTAAATATCTGAAAAAATGTACAGATAAAACAATCTTATTGTAGGGTCTTTAACAGTAAAATCTACCATTTAGTGAAGCGCTCAATTTGGAGACAATGAAGCCACGAGGGGCATTGACTAATTAATCTAAAACACAAACCGAGTGCAGGGCTGAGGAAACTTGCAAACCTTCTTAACATGTACACGTGAGCTTGTGTTTGGGTGGAACCGTTACTGACACAAAATAAAACGGAGGCAGTTGAGTTCCAAAGTGACTTCTCAGGCTTTCCCACGTAGCTAAGCCGTAGCGGTCAAAGGGCCGGACTGTGACCCGCTGACCACCGGGGACATTCTGCTTTTTTTATCGAGTCCCTTGAATAAACACTTTCCTAAGTTGTGCATGGTTTTGTTTTTTGTTTTTGTTTTTTTCTTTTTGTCAAAGTATTTAAAGTCCCTCCTTTTTGTTTTAAATCTGATTTCTGCTGCAATTTGCAAAACACCTGCTGTGCTGTATCCGAGGAGCATTTAACACAAAGGGGAAAGACCCACCCTCCTGGTCTCACTGTGGGTTTGGCACGAACAGGCACAGTATCTCAGGGAGGTCATTCCGGTTTAAAAAGCACAGAAGGTGCTGCTGGGTCTGACCACACAAAAAGTATTTTTAAAAAAAGTTACAAACCAGCAGTGACTTTGGTTCCCCCTGAAACCTCTCTGAATCCTAGGTGGGCCCAGGAGGACACGCCACGCAGCAGAATCAGACACAGAAAGGAGCGACACATGGAACACCAGGTTTGTGCTTTTGTGTGTGTGTGTGTGTGTGTGTGTGTTACACCGTAAATCTCCAAATGAGATCTCCATTCACAATTGTGTTATAAGCCTGTGATAAAATAGCACAAAGGTTCTTTAAAGAAGTCCACTTTTAAGGCATCAGAGAAGTTAATGTGGCAAACATTTTAATTAAAACATCAGAAGTAAATTTTATTTTAAACTTTAGGCCTCTGAATTTTTCCAGTAAACACAGTTCAGCTATGTGGCAAAGTCATGGGTGGCAGCTAAATGACTTTTTACATTCTACAGAAAAATAAAATAAGGACACAGCCCCAAACGGTGTCCCCTCTTCGCGGCTGTTCAACATGCACAGAATCTACTAGGATTTGTCACAGCCGGGTGGCACCGTTTTGTTTTGACTATACAACGAACTTCTTTTTCAAAAGTATTTGTTCAGATAACTTAAAAATAATATAAAAATAAACAATGAATTTGACTTTTCCTCAAAATAAAAAAAAGGGGGGGAAAAGAATGGAAAGTCTAGAAAGCAAATCTTTGAAATACAAATGAAATGCAAGGACACCAGTTCACTTGAACAAAACAGGTCAGAGAGACAGCTCTTGGCTAATGCTCTTCCCAACACCAGGCCACGATCAAAAACCAATACAGACAAGAAAAAGAAAACGGCAGGAAAAGCAATGTACAAAATTTCAAAGATAAATACAATATTTATAATCGATATGTTACAAAAGAAAGTCCCTTAGCAACTGTAAGTGTTCATGGAAAAGTGTTGAATGGAGACCATTTTATTCCTTATGAGACACATAAGGAAGAAAACGTGTTTTTGTTTTTGTTTTCTAAATATTTAAGTGGATCTGAAAAAAATTCAAGACAAGTGTATAAATATTTAGCTACAACTTTGGCAAAATCACAAAAGTCTACAATTTTATAACCACATACAAAACACATTAGGGAAGAAGGAGCTAGAAGTCAAAAGGACAATTTCTGGTACAAGAAACATGGACCTCACAGTAGCCTAAGAATGCAATAGTATAGAGTGCTAGCAAAAGTTGAAAAAATGTTGCAGATCACACTTGCTTAACAGGAAGCTCTAGCAGTGGGAGAATATTTTAACCAACAGACAGTAGCATTTTTTTTTTTTCTGTCAGTGTGCTTGTTGAAGGCAAGAGAATTCAATATCAAAGTTACAATTTCTAACTACAATAAGTTACAAAGTTTCATTTCATTAAGATGAAGTTAAGCAATGATAAACCCTCCCTCCCTCCCTGCCACCCCGAATTCTCCTAGTCACATAGTCCTCCTTTCTTCCAGTTCGATGGCTCACACCTCCTTGGCCCCTTTTTTTCACCACAAAAAAATATTTCACATTCTAGAGATACACAACCATTGTGAGTCTAAGTATGAGTACAGAAAAATGTCTGGAGGCATTTCTCATCAGTGTTTCATGATAATCAAAATGGTGCATTCACAAAGTTTCTCCCAACACATAGCAAGTACTAGACATAGCCAAGACGGAGTCGGAAACTTTATACAAAATAGGCGTCGCTTTGTTCTCCTTAGTCTTCGGGACTGAGAAATGTGAAAATATGAGAAAAGTTCAGTCAATAAAATGGAATTGTTCATGAAGAAGTAGGCTTGTTTGCATGTTGATTCTTAATAGTTTAAATAAAATCTTTAAACAAAGTCTCTTGTAGCGTTTCCGCCGTGGCCGATGCGCGTGCGGACACTGGCTCCCGCCGCAGCTCTCCTGGACTAAACGTGTCCCCTGAAGTCCGTCCTTGGGTGCTGGGTGCTGGGTGCTGCGGAAGGGCGAGCGGGCCGCTCACATGGGCGGGACTACCAGCCCAGACATAGCTGAAAGAGAGAGAGCCGCGGGTTACTGGCTGCCCCCCTCGCGGGCCGGGCCGGCCTCCGCCTGGGGCTTGACTCAACGGTGCTGTGGGGCGTGCGCCGCGCCCGCCAACCAGCCATGGGCTCGGTCCAGGCGCGGGGGGCAGGGGGCCTCTACTTCACGGGAGCTGGGTACGTGTGGGGACAGACACCCCCCACCCGCGACCCCTCATGCGGCAGCCCTCCTCCAGGACTTCACTGGAAGGGCTTCTCCTGGGCGAGGCCGCCCCTTCCCACAGGTCTCAGTGGCTCGTTCACAGCAGACGGAGGCCCAGACTCCCCAGAGGCCACCTCTGTCCAGAGACGTGAACCAACCTGGTCACGTCTGTGACGCCAGCCAGGGCCGGCCCGCAGCCCCACTGGGACCCGGGCGCCAGGCTCACTCCCTCCGTGAAAACCGGGGCGCCTCAGTTTCCCCTCCGCTCTCAGCCCTTGCCTCGGACCTCCTGTGGACTGTGCGGTATCGTAATGGTGAGTCGCGGGCGCCCTGGGAGCAAAGCCGCTCCCAGCCCACCTGCCCTGCCACCTCAAGGCCAAGGCCCCGAAGAGACCCAAGTGACAGCCCCATGTCAGGGAGCTCTCTCTGCTCCTCTCGGAGTAAGAAACTTGGTGCTAAAATGCCAAGTGCAGCGGACGCTTTCCAGTGAACTCCTGGTACGAGTAGAATTTACGTCTTTTCGGTGTTGTTTAATTTTGGTCAGAACGATCGTTCTCATTAATTTATGTATAACATATTAATACATTTGTTCACGTAGTGATGCGAGCTTCAATTTCCCAGTTCATTAATTTCTACAGCCTTAATTCCTCTCCGACTCACCGTTACAACATTAGGGTTTTGGCAGACCCGTGTGGGTACACACCGCCCGGGCGGTGCCGTCCTCCCGGGGGCCTCCGCGCCATGCGGACGGTGGCCGGGCCATGGCCCCTGGCCCCCTGCTTCGCGAGAAGCTCTGGGCTGGGGGCCGCGGCGGGCCTGCAGGCCGGTCGGCGGCACCCGGGGCCCGGGCGTCCCTCTCATATGCTAAGCTGTTGGGAAGACAATTATTTCAAATCACGGGTACCTTTCCAGTTCCTTTTTTGAGCATTAGTTCATCAAAGTGAAATATGCCACCGACTTCACAAAAGGGCCAGTTTGTCTTCTCCACGGTAACGTCCTCAGCACCCAGCAGAGAGCCTGGCACATAGTAGGCGCTCAGTAAATACTGGTTGAATGGATTCATTTTTTTAAAGGAGTAACTGGATTTGATTTTCACCGGGAGGAGCATATACCAAAGGTGATGTCTGAAAGAGGCCAGACGACGGCCACTTAACTCAGTGCCTGTGGCCCCCGTGAGTCACAAAGAGCCACGCAGAAGATCGCGAGGCCTAGGGGCACACACGTGGCCCGGCTGCCGCACACCTCACAGGGCGGCCTATGCGGCCCAGAGGGACGCGGCTCTGGGCCGGCACCCGGAGCCTGCTCCACGTGGCCCCATCTGGGGGCAGCTGCGTCCGCAGGGTGCCTCCCCCTGCCCTCGGGGCCAGCCCTGCTCCCTCCTCAGTGTGCGAGGGAGAGGACTCAGAGGAGCCGGCTCCCACCCAGTGTTCACGCATGCACGGCCCCAGGCTGGGCGCAGCCCTTTCCGAGCACAGCACAGCCCGGCGGGGCAGGGTCTGCTCTACAGGCTGAGAAGGTGGCTCCGCCTCAGGACGTGGAGTGTGCGCTGGCTTTGCACCAGGCTCCGCAGGTGGCACAATGACCCACCATCCCCACCCCAAGGCCACTCTGCTGCCTGGGAGCAAGGAGGCCGCCAGCGCCGATGCCGCCGGTGGGTGCTCCCTGCTCTCCCGGCTGAGCCGCGGCCGTGAAGGCCCGTCTGCTGAGTGGTCGGGACAGGGCCACCCCACCGTGCCCCCCGCTGCCTCTGCCCAGTGCCCCGGCAGGTCCCCTTCCTGAGGGGAGGACACGGGGGTGAGGTTGGAAGCAGGAGGCAACGGTTTTTACCAGCGAGACTGTTACTGGTGGGGGTGAGCCCCGGGGTGGGGTGGTGGGGAGTCCTTCACGTGGCTACTGGAAGGGGGGGGTGGCTCGCAATGCGGCTCAGTGGTGGGGTGGGGGGAAGCATGCATGGGCCACGGCAGGGGCGAGGACCCGGAGGAGGGCTGGAGCTCGCACCCCACGGTGCAGCCTGGCCTGCCCTCAGGGTGGGGTGGCTGTTGGGGGGAGGTAGGGAGAGTTCCGCCTGCGCTCGGCGAGCCCTGGGGCCGGTGCGCCGCCCCTCACCTTGCAGTCCGTTCCCGTTGGCGCTGGTGCAGGAGGGAGGAGGAGAAGCTTGGGGCCGGACCACGGGCGCGAAGGCGCTCTTTTGTTTCACTGCAGAGATGACATTGGCAGGTGAGAATGAGAAAATGCTGTGTGTGCCGCTACAGTTTGAAGGGAGGGTGACCGAAGAGGCTGCCATGGTGGGGCTGGACGGCACTACTGCAACAAAGCAAACACGTCAGCACGCGCGGCGCCGGCACGGCAACAGCACACAGAGAGGGCTCTCAGGGCCTCGCCTGGAGCGGCGGCCCGACAAGACAAGCGCGACACGCTTCTGGCTCGGCCGCTCTCTGGCTAACAGGCAAACGCTCGTGGGGACTTTCCTTTCCGACCGGCAGCCCCGTCTCGTGCGGGTCTCCGGCCGCCGCAGGCCGGTCTGCCGTCGCCACGCG
>NW_019154096.1:78269716-78272216 GCF_002288905.1 Enhydra lutris kenyoni
GACCCCCAGCCTCCGGAGCCACCTGCCGTCGCCACGCAGACCCCCAGCCTCCGGAGCCACCTGCCGTCGCCACGCAGACCCCCAGCCTCCGGAGCCACCCTCCCTTTGGCCCAGCAGCTCACACCACAGAACAGCAAGCAATGCACACATTTGACTCGGGAGTGAACATGGATCTATGTGATGACGTGTGACAAAAACAGACACTTACTGCCGTAGGGAGAGTTAGCGGAGGAGCCATTAAGGAATCCAGGCGAGCCCGGGACCCCTAGATTGGCCATGGCGCCAGTTCCATATCCATTCATGCTAGTGCTGACTGTGTTGTAATTGGACTGCTGGGGGGTGCTGCTGGGGACGTAGCCTCGCGGGGACACGCTGCTTGTATTGCGACTGTAGCCGACTGTTAAAACCCCCCCCCGGCCAAAAATAACATTATTATCAGGGAGACAGACACTGGGGGGGGGGGTGCTTCCCCGCAAACCTCTGTCACATACGCAACATTTTCAATCGACCTTCCGCCGTGCGCCAGCCCCGGCGCGTGCAGCCAGCTCAGGTCACCTCGCCGCGCCGGCCCCGCTCGGGCACGGCTCTGAGCCCCGTCCTGCCCACGCCGGCAGCCGGCCCCGCGCGCTTCTGACCCGCAGCTGCTCGCGGGAGTCTCTTTGGAAGCAATCCCCGACAGCTCGGGTTCAGGGGCTCCCCCCATGCTAGCTGAACTCCCGGCCTCTGCAGACCTTCAAATGCCAGGGCTGACGGGGAGAGCTTGCTTCTGGCCGTAAGTCCCCAGGAAGGGCTGTTCTGGGCCTCGGTCTGCACGGTTACCATTTCCCAGAGTGCGGGGCGGGCCCGGGAGCGGGGCATCAGGCCCAGCGCGGAGTGTGCGTGACCCAGAGCCGTGGCGGAGGCCTTCTCTGAGTCCACACCGATTTGAGAGAGGAGGACTAAGACCTGCTCGGAACTGGCTCACACGACAGGGTCCTGTAACCCCTGGACGAGGGTCCTGTGACCCCCAGACGCCAGGTCACTGCACACTGGGAGAAAGTGCACCGGTGGTGGCGGGGGGCGGATGGGGGACACTGGGAGCTCCTCTCCATTTACTCTTTCCAAGCCCCAACCCTGGGACATATCCATGAAGGGTCCCGTCCACTTACTGCCCCACGGCTGTCCTGTGGCTCCTCCCACCTTTCAAGGAAACTTCTAGCAAAAACCAGAATACTGAGCGGCAGCCACGTGCCGTGACAACAAACGAGTTCTGGGTTTTCTGGGTGCTCCCCGCCCTGCGCTCGCCAGGCACGGCTGCTGGGAGGACCTCCCCGGAGAGAGCCAAGGAGCACGGAACGCCGCCCGCTTCCCCGCTGGACCCAGGACACGGGCAGCTGCCGCAGAGTGTCAACTGTCCCTGGGAGCGTGTCCAGGGAAGGGGGTTCACCCGGCATGGCGGCCTACCTTGGTCGTTGGCTTGTGACGTCTCCGACACGTTGACGGCTAGCTGGCTGCTGAAGGAGTTCACGCCCATCATGCCCGTGTGCGCAGGCGTGTTGCCCAGGGTGGGGATCTGGTTGTGGTTGCGGGGCACGCTGTACAACGCCTCGGCAATGTCAGCTGCTCGCTTCAGGATGATCTCCTGGGCGGGAGGGGAAGCGCCCAGTCTGCCTCCAGCTCCCACGTCCCCCTGGGGAGCACAGGCCCCCCTCCACCCTGTCCCATGAGGCCAAATGACGGGGAGGCGTCCCCCACCCCTTGGTCCCAGACGGTAACAAACTGATTTTGTAGCTGGAAGAGCCTCCCTTGGGAAGACAGTGTGATGGCGCTTCTGCGCGTACAGCCCATAGGCCCCAGAAAGGTGCACAGAAGCGGGGAACGCACCACACCCAGAGTCACAGAAGCAGGCCCGAATCTAGAGTGCCCTTGAGTCTGCCCCCCAGAGCCCTCTAGGCAGCATGAGGATGGGCTGTGGGCGCCCGTCCTTCCCTCCCACACCGGGCCACGCCAAACTACCACCGAATCCACCAGCCAGATTTCCAGGTGGTTCCCCGTCCCATGACTTGAAATCCCACTTTTGCTTCCTGACCCTGTCTCGTCATCTCCTACTTGAGTACTTCGTGCGAGGACAAAAGCAAGACGAGGAAGGCTTTCTCCTCTCGAGCTCGCGGTGAGTACTTAGGAACAGGCACCTGTGTGCCCCAAAAGCCCGCGGTGGGCCCGGGGCTGGGTGGTCCTCGGAGGACACGGTCGCCCAGGAAGGGGTGGGCCCGTCCAGCTGCTGGCCGCCTACCTGGTTGTTGTGGGGCATCCCATACAAGGCTTCCACCAGATCAGCCGCCCTCTTGAGTAATACTTCCTAAAGGAAAAGCAAACGGGGGTGATGCCCCTGGAGGAGCCAGAGCACCGCGCTTCTGAGAGAGAGCTACGAACGCACAGTCCTGTCTGCAGGGAGGAGAGACCCTCCACCCGCCGAAATACGCCCCATCCCAACCCCGCGTGGCGGTGGGGGGGGTGACTG
>NW_019154096.1:78277216-78309716 GCF_002288905.1 Enhydra lutris kenyoni
CCCGGTGGCGGACCCGCGCAGGGCGCCACTTGCTCTTTTACTAACCTTGGGTAACCTTTCGGGATCACCCGGGTGTCTCGGGATCACTTTCTGCAACCTCTGAAAGCCGTAATCTATGGTTGGTTCATTAAGGGCTGTAACAGGACACAGAAATGTAGGTCAGGTTAATTACTTTTATGTCATCCACTACTCATTTATTGCACGCTTACAAATAAACGCGTGACTCTCCCTTCCCGGCGCGCTCGGAGGCCAGCACCCACCCCCCACCCCCCGAACACTCGCTCCGTCTCAAGGAATGGATTTCCCCCCTCTCTTTTGCACGTAAAAGCAATGATTATTTCTAATCTATAATTAGACGGGAAGAAAGTCAAAGGGTTACTCCATCTATTGCAAGAACGGCCGTGCAGGCAGAAAGTTGCAAGTCTTGGGGCCGTATATAGCAATCACCACCGTCACGATCACTGTCTACATCACGCGGTGCTTTCCACCCGGGCCAGGGATTTATGGGAAACTGGCAATTATGACATATGTCCGGCTATTGCTAGGTTCAGATTTATCCCTGTGGTCCTTTTCTGTCTAGCATACCGCCTGAGCACAAACCAGGCAGGAGGAGCACTTATGCTTGCAAAGCTTTAATAATCTGTGAATGGCTGACTACAAACTGATGTAGAGCGCTATCATTCCACCAGCCTCACGGAATTGCCGGCCACAAATAGTAATTAATCTTTTTATCCCTCAAATTGTAATTTTGACTATGAACTGTGCGCGGCCATAAATCAGCGGCCCGCGCGCTGTATACAGTGCATGAATCACGGCTGGGACTCCGTCCGACCGCACACTCTGTGTTTAACAAGCTTTATAAGGAGCCATTGGGCTTTATTATGGCTCTGCCTGACTCCAACAAAAACTGAGCCCGGAGGCCCGGGGACGTGAGTTAAGATGAAAATACTTATTAGAGTACATTACTTCTTGATGTAGATATCGTTTTCCACAGAGTAACGCCACGGAGCATGGCACGACATAAATCAGGGGGTTTTCGGAGACTAATAGGACCTGCCGCCATCTATTCATTACGCAGTCCCCAATTTGGGCCATCACTCATTAGTCAGCACGTAATTTGATGATTAACAGCACCGCCTCAGCGGGTCTGCAAGCATGCGGGGAGCACAAAGGCGCCGGTTTCGAGGAACGAGGTTAGAGGCGCTCTCTGGAAGCGCTCTCCGAAATAACTGGTCACCGCTTCTCCGCGAGCGCCCGTGTCAACCCCCGTGGCGGGTCCCAGGCGCGGCAGGGCCGGAAGCCTCGCGTGCACACGCTGGATAACACGCCCGTGAGCTGAGGGCCACAATGCGATCTGACATTCCATCATACATCCCGGAGACAAAGGTCCGCACAGGAATGTGAAGTAAGACATTTTCTTGTTAATAAAGCATTGATCCGACGTATTGATTTTACATGACATGGCTTTGGCTGCGATTCTGCCCTCCTTTTTCTTTGCAAATAGTAAAGCTCTTCAGAATGCCTCGGCGTGTGTGACACGGCAAAATTCCTAACTCTCTGTGATGTAAATTCTATATGTGTAAAACCACTTCATAATCAAACCATTAATCATCAGAAGCTGTCAGCGTTGACTTGGGGGACAATTTGTCATGTCTCGGCCCGGGCCAGGACAAGGGTGTCACGGCAAAAGCGCAGCACGGCCACCGGGCCGATGGGCCTCACCCAGCGACTTGGCCCAAAAAGGATTAGATAAAGTATTACATTTCTTGATGAGGGAACAAAAAGGGTGCCCACTGTGCATTTCTAACATGTCAGGGTTTCTCCTCTCTCCCAGCTAATCACCATGACTGTTTGACTTAATGAATCGGCCTGATGAAAGGTGATCAGAAAAGATAGATGGGCGGCCACTATTGATTTCATGCAAATGGCCCTGACAGGTGATGGGCACGTTAATGCAAGCTTTCAGAAGCTTTATGACTTGTAATAACCATACACTCTCATTCTGGGAGAGACATTTTCCAATGTTTCAGTTGAATTGATCATTCTCCTTCTAGGCCCGCGACGATTCTAAAGCGCTGTAAGCACGAGGCTACCTTTCACCTCCCGCCGCGGCCCGAGACGCTCCCATCTCGCGCTCCGCCAAGAGCAAGCTGGGCGCGCCCCCGGACGCTCTTGGAAGAGGCCCTGCCGCTGTGCCCCTGGCGGATCCCCACCACCCCCTCACCCCCCCAGGCCAGGCCGGGCCCCACAAAGGGCTGGGGCGGGGTAGGCGCCGCGGGGGCAGCCTGAAATCCCACCCGGGCCGCCAGGCTCCGCTCCCGGACACCCGAGGAATTTAACATGGGAAGAATTAGAAAAAATGGCCCTTGTCTTCCGACTGCAGGAGGAGTGGCCCACGCTCGCGGTTCGCGGAGGCTTCCGAGAGCCCGTGGTGGCTTCAGAACAGCCGCCCTCCGCGGGGCCTTCCGAGCGCCGCCCCGCCCCGGAGCCCGGCACGGGTCACCTGGCCGGCCCGGGAGCCGTGCAGACGTCCCTGGCAAATGCTGCGCGTGGAGGAGAAAGCGCAGGGCCCCGCGCGCACCCCGCAGCCGTCGGCTCGCCGAGTGGACGGGCGAGGGCCCAGCCGAGCCAGGGCAAGGCTCCGGCACGTCCAGTCACAGAGCACCGAGCCAGGCCAATCAATACCACTTTCCTGTTTCAGAACTGGGTAATTATGAGGGGGAGAGATTGCCTGACCTTTCACCTGCACTGCATTACTTTGCTGATATTAAGATAAATTGCCTGATTTTGGGTAAACATATGCTGCAGTTCAAACTGTCAGCACTGGTTTGCTCAGGAATAATTTGTATTGATCTCCCGCTTCTTCCCAATTTTGCTTACTGACCTCGTGGATAATTAGAGAAGGAGCCTTGGGTGAGCTCAAGTCGGGGATGAGGAAGAAATATGAAGAAGAATAAAGCAAATTTGTTTTATGTTAATATTTGTGGGTCCTCCTGCCGCCCTCACATCTGTCAGCATCGGGAGAGCCGTAAATTAATGTACTTGGTTCCTGAGCAATTTGTTCCGAGGAATAATGTCGCAGCTTGCTTAGTGCCTGAACATGTGTCACTGGGTTAAATTAATTTAAACTCTGCCCTAAACACAGCAAAAACAAATGTTATTTTCTGCTAAAGGGGAAAAAAAAACAAGACATTCCTCAAAACGTGTTCTAAGCTTCCAACTTACCGCGCGGGGGTCTGCGTGTCTGCGTCGGACGGTGAGTTTCGTAATAAGCCGCCTCCCCACCCCCCGGAAGTAATTAGTGCCCATTATTTGTTCCGAATTCAAATCTTGCTACGATGGGCCGCTGCGTATAAAAGAGATGGATGTATGCACAAAATTATATCATTTAAGATATGTCAGATTATAAGGCTGTTGTATCAAAAGTCATAAAACAAATCTCCCTTGTGAAATATCTCTTTATTAACCGTGCCATAAGATATTAACATTCCTCATTTAGTGGAGGGCCTTTTATCTGTTTCAAATACATTATTCGTCCTTTTAGAGATAAACTGTATTAATATCCATTTGAGTAGGCTACCGCGGCCTAATGCATAGTAATTTTTGTTGGAGAGCTTTTATTTTAGAATAAGAAAATTACACAGCAATAAAACCTGAATGAATCAGAAGCTAGAATAGCCGGGAATCACATTCCACGCCAACTGTGGCAAGCAATCAGGCAGCCTGTAGAAGCCAGAGAGATGTCCGGCTCTCATACGCAGGCCAGCGTCCAGCACGGGCCATACACACGGAGCCGGACCCGGCCACAGACAGCCCGGGACTCCTCCACACCGCAGCAGCCTACAGCGCGGGGCGGACACATATTTAAATATATCAGAGTGTGCCAGAGTTCATCTCGTTACTTCACATGCATTAACGTCCTAACAGAAGCAGCATTCTAAACATTTAAGTCATGCCCGCGTACTGGGGGATTAATCATAGCGCAACTGCTAAAACGCTAAACGGTCTGTGATGTCAGTTTAGGTCGGGACCGCCAGAGCGCACGTGGCGGCAGAGTGCGGCAGCGGGCCCCGGGCCACACCTGCAGCCGCCACAACCCCGACCGACCGGCCCGCCACCATCAGAACCACGCTGACCGGTCCACATCGGCGGGCTTTTCTTGCCCGGGACATCCACGGTCCAGTGTTCGTTGTGATGGCCTCATAGAGCCATCCAGCCCTGCCCTGAGGTCTGTGTTCATCTCTAATCCCCCCGAAATGTGTATGATCATCTCGTTAGGCTCAAACGGCATGTCCATGAGGATACGATCCTGCTCAGTTAAGCAAGGGGACGTGCCCAGGGCCTCGGAGCTGATCACACGCCAGCAAAACCGCAGCCTGGAGAACATGGATATTTGGGGCCAGTGGTGTTTTCCTACAAAGAGCAGCTCCAGGAAAGAGACCGTCTTAAGTCCAGTCCGTTACCTGACATTTATTAAGCAGCTACTTTGTGCGGCGGGGCGGGGGGCCTCGGCTGTGGGAAAGCTGCCCCCGAGGGCTCCACAGAGCGGCACCCGTGAGCAAAGGCCACCCCTCGGTGGCGGTGGTGGTGGCGGTGTGCTGGGCTGCCTGCCCAGGGCACAGGGGTCCTGTCCCTGCCCCCTCGGCTGGCGGTACCCTGCCTGCTCCCAGAGACTGGGCTACAGCAGGAGGGAGGGAGGGATCGGGGTCGCAGAGCTCCCCTGTGGTGGCCACCTCCTGCCCAGCCCCGCCCGGGAGACCGGGGGACAGACCCAGCATGCACCCCAGACTCAGCGCTCTTCCAGCCACGCTCCTGGTTTTCAAAGCAGCGGGCCTTCCGCGCTCCGGGGGGCACTCGCAGGTAGGAAACGCGCCGCCTTCCGCGTCGCCTCTCTATGGTTTAAGCGGAAGCCTGGCAAGCTCAGAAAGGTAGAGCGAGTTTTAGGTTTAGCACAAACGTTCCTGCTGCCTGAAAAACCTGCCCACGACAATCAAAACAGGAAGGCATTCATTTGCTTCATTCCAGCTGCTGGTTGGAGCTATTAAATGAGTTCCAGTTTCATTTCAATAATGACCATCTTCCTGTAACTTCCCAATCCTGCATTTGTCATCGTGCAGTCATTTTCCCGCTACAAACAGATCCTCGTAATGAGGCAGTTTTTCACATTAGCAGCATAACTACATAATAAGAACATCTGCAGTTCCTTTTCCGAGGGACGAGAGCGCGCTTCGATGAAGGCAACGGGGACTGTTAAGTAAGATCGAGTGCATTTCACTACCAGGACCCCCAGACCCTGCCCCGACAGACCGCAAGCCTTCAGTGTGCCTGAATGAACACAGGTTGTAATGTGTAAAAATTAAATAAAGTAAAATTAAATTGCTCAATACAAAGACATCCCTCTAGAGGGTGTTAGTGATTTCAGTGACAAAGTGCTATTTGCTGACAAGTAGTTTACACATTAACCAGCTGAATCCAAGGGGGGAAAATGCCAATAGCAATTATATCACCTTGAGGTTATTAAATGTCCCACTGATAAGTAACTAGGTGAACTTGACCAGGTGATAAACACTGCTGTGAGGAAATGATCGCACAGTGAAGAATGTTTCTGTCCTGCTGTTTCTCCAGATAGCTTTTCTTTCAAAAATGACTGTATAAAAAGTTGCATTAAAAATGTGTGGCCGCTGAGGACAAAACTGGGTACTTAGCTCCCCCCCAGTACCTCGCGCCCCCGTGGCCCCCGCCCCCACGCTGCCATCACTCCACCTCCAAAACGTCACGCCAGGTCTGCAAAGGCCTGTTTTCTCTCCCTTTTTTAGGCGTTAAAATGACGCTAAGTTCTCCACTTCATCATCAACTGTCTCCTCCAAGTGCATTTCATCTATAAGAAATTCAGATGCTCGGGAAATTAAAATTTCAAAGATCTGCTGCAAAAAAAAAATCAATGGGGCGAGATCAATGCTCATAGAAATTTCATGAACTTTGAACTGATCTGGGATGATGATGAGAGCTGCCTGGAGTTTCAGGCGGCCGACGGCTCCGGTGCAGACGGACAGCGGCCGGTGTGGCAGAGAGGAGGGCCGCGGTGCGGATGGGTTTTCGCTTTCATATTTTGTCTGACAAAAAAATTAATTTTTAGTCTATTTCAGTAACAAGCAAAAATAGAAAAAAAAAATCTGCCTTCCCGGCGCGACGTGTAGTACCCCCACTTCTTAAGAACACCTAATGCTTCGCACGTTAATGCGCCTACGAAATGAAATCGGTTCCCTTTGCAGTCGATTGCAGGTGCAAATTAATATTGTAAAATGAAGATCAATACACAGACAGGCCAGATCAATACCGGCTAAATTATTGCTGCATTTTCCTCCTCATTCAAGATGAGTTGTGTTTTCCTCTCAAAGTCAATACTTTGCAGCTTTTCTCATTAATTTCTCAATAAATTTGGCAATGAATTTCAATCACAGAACTCAGCAGGCTGAGCCAGGCATTGTGGTGTGCCTGGGAAACACAAAGGCCACGGCAGCCGTGCCTCACTCACCGGGGGTGCTGGCCCCAAGAGCCACCCACCCCCGACCGCAGCCCGGCCCCCGGGGTGGGAGCAAATGCAAAGACTCCGGGTCACGGGTCACACGTCACCGACGTGGGTGCCGAGCAGCTAGCCCCGTGGTGCCCTCCCCGGCGTGACTTGGCTTTCCCAGCGTCCCCGCCACCGGCAGGGGCAGCTCCGACCGGCCCGGGGTCAGCCTCGGGCTCGCACAGCCGCTACCCAGCAGCCCCTCCGACCCACCCGCTGAAGGGTACTTCCTGGAAAGGAGACTTCTAAGGATGGGAAAAGTGCCCCACTTGACTTCTAATTGGAAGTCAGGCGCCTCCTCATTGGAGCGGGGAACGTGTTCTGGCATTCACGCCGACAGCCCAAGCCGGCCTGTGCACAGGGACCCGCTTCCATTCACCGGCGCCTGGCAGTGGACGGCGGTATTGTGATGTGACACCAAATGCAGGAAAGGGGACAGCTCTCCTTGTTCCCAAAATAACACCCGTGCTGACAACGTCTGGATTGCGTTCAAACCATTCTGTTTACATCCCTCAAAGAACGCGCAGGATCCCGGCTTTTGTAGTCGTGGGGGAACGGCACCTACCCAGCCCAGCCCACGGCGGAAGAAACCCTGGTCCCATGGCCTATGGGCAGCTCTCACTCCCCGGGTGGCTTTCTTTCCCCCAGGACAGGGAGCCGGGAGCCAGGCCCCCGCGGTGGCGGCGCCGGGTGGGGAAGGGGTGCTGTCCTGTGAGCCCCTCCTCCCCCAACCAAGGCTGTTCTGATGCACCTGAGCGCCCTGTGCGCGTGCAAGGCCAGTGGTGAAAGCCTCCTGCACGCGAGGGCTCGCCACGACCCGTCCTCCTGTCCTTAAGAAAGAAAAATCCAGTGTCCTGGTGCTGCTAACCCTCTTAGAGAGGCTTTTTCCAGGAAAGGGTCTTAAAACCCAAAGAGGCAACGTAACGCTCTGTGGAGAACCGTCCTGGCAATGGATTTGCACACTTTAAAGCAGCGTAAAATGTCCGTGCAGACGGAAGCTGAAGAATGACCTGCCGCGGGCTACCCCCTCTAGGGTCTGAGGGGCACCTGCGGCGAAGGACCCCGCCCCAGCTTCCGGCCACCCCGAGGGCGCCCACCCGCTGCCTGCCGTCCTCCTCCCGGGAGGCGGGGCCGTCCCCGGTGTCACCGCGCCTGCCCCACTCCACACGACTGCACGGAGCTGCTCAGAGACATAGGCCTGTGGGGCTTCCTGAAGAGAAGACCCGCGGGCAAGGATCACACCACTTTGGACTCCAAGAAGCCACAGTGAATGGAACGCTGCACCTGTCCACTCAAAAACGTGTTCCCGAGCGTGTCGCAGCAGCGTCCCCCGTGACGCCCCAGCATCGGCGTGCTGAGGTCTCTCCGAACAGAGGAACGGCACTGAGTCACGCAAAGGAACGATGCCCTGAGACGACCCCACACGTGGCCTCCGACACAGGACGCGGAGGGAAAGACACGGGTCCCCATGAGATGCCAGGAGCAGGTGTCATGCCTAGCGGGAGGTGGAAGGGGTGCCTGGGAGCCACGGGTGCAGGGGAGGGCGGGAGGAGCCGGAAGCGAGCACAGAGGCGCGCGCTTCCTCCCGGTGTGATTAAGCGGTCAGACGCTCTCGTGAGTGCGCCACAGCCCGCGGACCGGACAGTGTGCGGGACTCTGTGAACCACAGCTGCACAAACATGTGGATTTTAAACGAAGCAGGTGTTGCTGATGGGGGTTAGAACACGCACTCCGGCTACCCCACGGAGGGAAACTACTCCCGCGCTCCGAGCGCGCCGGCCCGACGCAGGCTTCCGCGCCTGCGAGAAGGAGAGAGGCCCATGCCCGAGCGCGGCAGCCGCGGTGTGGGGACGGCGTGGGGACGGCGGGGACGGTGCGGGGCGGAGGGCCGGCCTCCCACTCGGACACTCGGAGCGGCACGTGGCTTCCCAGCACCACCGCCTCTGCTGTCTCCACTCAGACTCTCGACCTCCTGGTTTTCCGGGACAGGAACGTTCTAAGGCAAAGTCTTTAAAGACCTCACCGGGGTGAACGTAAATCCTGCACTCCCCCAGCCACGGTCCTCGAACGCGGGATTCTGGGTCTGGGCTCACGCAGGACCGCGCTGTGTCCGCACAAGAGGCCCCGCTGTACGGGGATCGGAAGCGCTCTGTGGCCTCCCGAGGACTCCCTGCCACCCTGGCCCTGGCCGCCCGGCCCTTCCCCCACAGCGTCTCTGCCAGAGGTCTCCCGCCTGAAAGACCCACCGTCCCTCCGCTGTCCCTTCTCTCGTAGAACTCAGCACCTTTCCGGAGTTCACTTCTTCTCTACATCCTGTTCATTCCCATGAGCCTCGGAGTCCCTGGGATCGTACACGCGGCGCCGTCTGCCAAGAGCCGCCCGGAGCAGGCGTCAGGCTGCTGGGAAGAAGGCGCAGCTCCTTCCTCTGGCGAGGGCCCCCTGCCCAGGGCCGCCCGGCCCCGTCCCCTCTCAGAGCAGCTGCTTCCTCCTCCTCTCCAGCGCCTGCGGTGCCGGAGCGAGTACCTGCCGCACGCGGGCTCCGGGGACCCCTGGACGCTTCCGGACACCGAGCGCAAGGCCCGGATCACACTGACGGGAAGCTTCAGCATCACACCCCGGGACACCATGTTCACCTTCCTTGTCATTCCCGTCGGGGACATCTTCCGAGGGCAGAGGACAGGAGTGATGCGAGCGGCTGCAGGGTTCTTGGCTGGTGAAGAGCAGGGGTGCGTGGGGACGGGTGGGCGCAGGGCTTGGGCACGACAGGCGTTCACCACCACGGCGCCGGACAAAGCCCACGTGACGCGGGGCTCGGTCGCGGAGGCTATGACGACAGACCATCGCCATGAGCTCCCCACGGCAGGGAGCCGCGCGACGCTCCAGCCCCCACACCTTGCGCACGTGTCCCTTGCCTTCGTGGTGTTTAAACGAGTCACCCCTGAACTGACCTCCATTGCCGCTGGTGACAAGCACACGCGGCCGTTTACAGGCTTTAGCTGCGGACACCCGGGGGTCCGATGCCAAGCTCGGGGCGAAGCGTTCGTCTACCATCCCTGTCGAGAAGGTCCTGCTCCCACAGAAGTGCTGGAGCAGCTCCCTCGGCCTGGAGGCTTGTCCTGGAAGCTCCCGTGGGAGGTTTCCAGACTGGGGACATGTCCCTTAGGAAAAGCATGAGCGGGTCTCCAACGCCAGCGCTGGAGTGATTTCTGCGGTAAAGCCTCTGGCTGCCACCAGCGCCCGGCGCCCAGAGTCACAAGAACGGGGAGGACGGTTGCGTGTTGCAGGCCACCAGCCCCTCCCCCCACCGGCCACTGTCCATGGGGCTGCAACAGGGAGGGCCAAGGGGCACCCCGCCAAGGGCCTCCTCCTGGGACAATAAGGGATGACAAGATGGAGAAGGAATCCAGCAGAATCCCCCACATCCAACTGCCTTGGTGCCCTGACCTGGGTCCTCGAGGGTCCTGGATGCTCTCAGAGGGGGACAGGGCCCAGCCCCTGGGGCCCACGTGGTCAGGCAGTCGGACCTCCATGTGTGGGAGATGTCAGGAAGGCCCGCCTCATGAGGACAGGGAAGGGGGCCATCCACCTAGAGAAGAGTGACACCACCACCAGGCTCCCCCTGAAAGGAACTTTCTCCAAAGATTTACAGACAGCAACGCTCACCACGGTCTGCAGCGGCCGGCTGTCTCCACGGCAGGTTCTGTACGTAAAATTTAACACGGTCCATGGTGAGCCTCCCTCGAGCACACGCGCTGTCACACACGCCCTCGGGCCCCTTGTGGAGCCCAGTTATTCCACAGGCTCAGCAAGAGCGTCCGCAAACGTCTGTTTTGGTGGGTAGGGGCAGAGCAAACAGCCCGCGTCACTAACAGCTTTCCATTTTGTTGGAAAAACCATTCTACAAAAGGAATTACTCAGTTTGCGTTTTCTACCATGAATTAAAAAGGCCCAACTGATGTGGATGATAATTTTTTAAAAGTACCTTGTCTCGGGCTGCGCTTCTGGGATCCGAGTCTCCACACGGAACAAGCGTGTACGGACAGGTCTGCAGACCTTCCCCCCGCTGAAGCCGAGGGAGGCCCTGAGCCGCAGTTGCCTCCCTGTCCCCGCGCCCGGCACTCCCTGCCAGCCTCCAGCCCGCCCACCCCCCGCCCCGTGCCCGATGTCCAGCCGCTCTGGCCAGGTAGGAGGAGCCCGTGGCTCCCCGAATGTGGTGAGCCGGAAAGAAAATACAAATTAACAGTAGCGTGTGTTCTGCTGCTTCCTGGGTCACCGCGTGACCGAGTCCTTCTCTTGAGCGTGAGAAGGTCGGCACTGCGCCACGTCCGGCTCCACTGACCCGTCTGTTCCGACACCGCCCTTGGTCTTCACCGTTGAACTCGTGGGTTTTCGCCAGCGTGGCTTGTGTGATCTTATTTTACCTCTTATCTCTGTTTTACTCTGCTCTCGGGTGGATTGTGGTCACTTTGTTGTGCTTCTACATGGCGGTCCCCGTGGTCCCCGCCCCGGTGCCCTTCCTGAGCTGTTTCTAGAAGTGTGGCCAGCATCCTTGCTGTCCAGAGACTCGAATGAAACCACCGCTAGAGGTTCCATCGGGTCCCATGAGTCCCCTCCCCGGGGCCCCCGGGCAGGAGGGGGAGCAGGACCAGGGACCCCGCTGGTGCAGGGGGCCGGGCAGGCGGAGGGGGCCAGGCCTGCCGCCTCCGCCCGTCCATGTCTCGACAATCACTGAGTGAAACCCGGATGACCCTTTTGTCCTTTGGGGAAGATAAATGGCCATCTCCTCTCTGCGACATTTTGTCGGGTTTGGTGCCAGAGAGTCAATACCTTCACCTTGACACGGAAACTTTGTGATTTATCAGTCGGCTTCCCCTCCCGGGTTAGCGCGGCCCCAGAAAGTGCAGCCAATCGGGGTGCCGGGAGCCGACTTTGGTCACAGCCACTCGGAAAACCACCACAACCCCTCCGATGACAGACAAATGTGTCTTGTTAGCAACTGCCCAAAAGCGCTTGACTTGTACTAATAACAAAAAGGCCATGCTGGTCACCGTGGGTCCAAAGACGGAGCACCCTGTCACCAGCCTGGTTGGGAAATTAGCAAATAATGTTCTTTTCCTTGATAAATGGGTGACAGCTCCCTCTCACCAATCATTTTTAACATTTTGATGCATGCCTATGATCCCACTGGAGAAGCAGAAAAGTTTACTGGCCCTCAATTTTCAGATGATGAATGGAAGTCTCTAAGTGTGCGATTTCTGTATGAGGTATAGTTCATTTTAAGCAATTCTAGTAAATGGGTGTCACTGATTAGGACAAATAGTCTACTTGTGCAATAGCACAAGCGGTGTGTCTCATTCTCCGGGCCTCCTTCGAGACAGGAGAGAAGGGGACAGCCCTGACCCCAGGAGCCCTCCCAGCACCGCTCCCGCGGAGGGCGCGCGGCCCAGTGTGCACACTCCCCACGCCGACCCGGCGTGCCGGGCACATGAGCCGCTGGCAACCCCAGGTCACGCTGTACCGTGCTGAGGACACTGGGGGGCACTTCCCTTCCCCTGTGGCCCCGAGAGCCCTGCAAACGACCCCGGTGCACACCCTGTCCCAGGCAATGGGCAACAGTCTGCCGTCTCCCACCAACAGGTGAACGAACGACGGACGCCACGGTGGGCTGGGTGAGGTCGGGTGAGGCGGCTGTCCCCGCTCCCCAGCTCCGGACAGGTCTGCACACACCCTGAGCTGCACACACAGCCCCACATGCCGCTCCTCACAGAAAGCCAAAGGCCGTTCCACCAGGGCCACCGCCACCCACGATTCCCCTCCGACCGCTGAGGAGGAACCGTGACACCCACTCAGGGCGCTCACGGAGGGGAACAGACGGGGACCAGCCAAGACGCACAAGACCCCACCGGCCTGGGCAGGCCACTCGACGGGCCAGAAGCCTCCCCAAGCCCCAGGGCCTGTAATTACAGCATTTGTCTCTCCACCAGACCCACAGACGTGGTCAAAAATCTGTAACTCCGGTAATCAGGGGCTCACATAGAAGAAAAAGCAGGAGCACTTAGGGCAGGCACCATAAAAATAGTACGATCTGTGCGGCGCGATTTGAAACCACTTGGGCTGTGGGTACAGGGAGTCTGTGCGCAGAGCGCCGGCCTGGGGGACGGCCAGGGGGTGCTGGCTGCGGTCGAAGGCGTTACTGACTGTGCAGCGTGTCACCGTGCCGTTGACAGAACCAGCTCCAAATGCACACAAACGATCTTTAAGACACTTCAGAGACATGAGTGCCTTTCAAGGGGGTGCCGGGAGGCGGGGTGAACGGGAGAAGCCCGCCAGAGGTGACCGGAGGCCCTCGGCGAGGAGACACTCCCCCTCCCTCCCCGCCAGCGCCAGGACAGCACCTGAGGACAGCACCGTCCCCACTTCGACAGTCGCCCACTTAAGGTACCATCTAACTTAAAAAAGAAAGCACACACACAGAAACACTGTATCAGAAAGAACACAGACTGTTAGCCATTACTGGCTGAGTAATGATGTCACAAGCCGGAAACTGAACGCACGTCTTCACGCAGAAAACCATCGCTTTCACGTCCCCGTCAAGGAAACGCGGAGCAGACGCACGGAGTCGAGCCGCGGCTGCACACGCCAACTGCCGATGCCTTGGTTAGGAGCGGTTTGGCCGTTGGCAGGCAACATGTTGACTCCCGGTACTTTGTGAGCATTTCTTTAAACGAGCAGAAGAGACCTCTCAGGTGAGGCCAGCCAAGCATTCAGGTGCAGGGGGTCAGCTGGGAGCACCCCCCGCCCCAGCTGCACCCTGGGATCCTGTGGAATGATGCTGGAAGGCGAGCCACCGCCAACCCGCCCCGGCTCTTCGTGGGACAGGAGAGCCTTCTGCCGTGTGGACACTGGGAGAAAACAGTGATACCCACACTGGTGCGGGGACGCCTCCCACCTGGAAACGTGTCTGTTAACTTGTTCTCGTTCTCACAGAATTCCAATTAGAAGCACACAGTTTCCAATTTGTCTTAATCGAGTAACACGGCGATGCCTATATTCTAATTAAAAAATAATTTCTTTCATTGCTCTTAACAGTTTGATGTGTTTCTCCTGGTGAAGTTGTACACGTGAACCTGTCCAGTTTGCCCTTTACCATGAGTTTCTCAGGTAGGACGACTTGCCAGGGCTATTTTAATTATTATCAAACAAGCAAATGATACACTCTTAGACAAATATTAAAACAAGCATTGTGCTCAGTTATTAATTTGCACTATTCACTTTGAAATGTAGCAAATATCTCATTAATTTAATTTTAGGTGCCCACCCGTTTATATCGCATTTTACAGTCTAAAAGGCAATTTACTATTAACTGGCAATTACATACAGAGTGATTGTTAATTCTGCTCCTAAGTGCTAGCCGCTTGAAAATTGTTCTCTCTCTCTAATTTTTGACCTTCTTACAACAGGGGTGAGGCACTCTGGGAATACAAAGGACTAGTATGGAAGAGCCGGACATGTCATTTGTGACTCATTCTTTTAATTCACCGTGCTAATCAAGTGAACTGCCACTGCCTCCCAAGGTAATTGTGCCTTTATAGTAGTTGAAAGCAACGGCAGAAGGGTCTGGATGGATCTGCTCGGCCGACCTCCCCTTCCCAGGGCGGGGGCAGCAGAGAGTGCCCGCACCCACTCTGGGTTGACTAATCGGGTCTGGTTCTGAAAAATCTGGTGTTTCTCAGATCACTGTAAACAGATCATTTAGGCCTTTTGCCTCTGGCGGGCGGGCGGGGCGCCTCCTCTGCGCACAGGTCCATTATCCCAGTCCTGGCCGCCTCCGCCTGCCCTTGCCCGGGAAGGTTCCCTGCAAGGGTGTCCCGGCAGCCTCCGGGGCTGATGGGAGCCAGATGCCCAGGGGACAGCGCCCTCCCTGAAGGGGCTGCCCGCGCGGGGTCCTGACGTCCAGAAGGGCTGGCTCAGTTTTCAGTGGGGGCAGTGCAATTCCCCGTGATTGCTTCATTGTCCCCGTCAATTTCAGGGCAATGCAAATCAGACAGAAGCTTCCAGGTCAGACAGGTTATGACCCCACCTTTCCTCTGCTCCCTGAGAGTGTACGGGCCCCATATCCCTTACACAGCGTTTGAAATGTATATTCCCGTTAATGATTGGGGTGTGGGGGGAGGCAATAAATTAGCCTCCCGCTAGGAAAGGCTGAGCTCACTGAACGGCTTCATTGAAACGCCCATTTGTGGGAGAACTCTTGACAGAGGAAATCCCCAACGCCTTGGGCAGCAGGGGCCCCAGACCAGTGTCCCCAGAAGCCCAGTCTTGGGGTCCACAGCAGAAACGGAAGACAGCTTCAGGCTGACGGGCTCAGCAGGCCCTCACCCCAAGCAGGGAGGAGGGGAGCCCCCGGGGTGCTGGCATCCCGCACGGAGAGCCACCCCAACACCCAGCCAGCCCTGACCCCGGCAATGCCAGGCCCCGCTCACGTGAAACCCGCCCTCCCTCGCTCAGTCCCTCCTGCGCTGGTTCCCACAGCTCAGCCCGCCCCGCAGCCATTAGCAGGCTGGGCTGTCTGGCCACTTTCAGCCATGCTCAGTGTAGTGCCCTAAACCAACCAGGACGCTAGGTCCTGTGGCAGACATGGGAGCCCACACATCACATGGCTCATGAGCGGATAGCAAATGTCTCCTCCTTGGAAGGACTGGGGACCCCGGTGGCCGTTACCCTGACACAAAAGGTACCACTCACCGCATGCCCCCCAGGGCAGATGCATCCCTAAGTTCTCCCTGACTCCCACAAAACCCATGGGGGGAGGCCAAGGAGTGGGTGGGATGCAGTGGGGTCAGGAGGCCCAGGGTCCAGGTCCTCAGGCCAACACTGGGCAGAGCAGAGGCTCCCAGGGCGCAGCTCACAAGCCAGAGGCCCACGGGGCTGTCGTACCCCCCAACAGGAAGCACTGCGTGGGGTGTGGAGAGGGTGCAGGGGCATGACAACAGCTCACACACAAGGCTGGGCCCACAGCAGGTGCGGGAGGCCCCAGCGGGCACAGGATGGGACTCTGGCGGCTCCTCCCAGACACCGGCCCCATACTGCACTGGCCCCACGGGGCTCGCTTGTTGGAGTCATATTGGGGCTCACTAGATGCCCATGTTTCAGAACCCCATTACGCATGGGACAGACTGGGGGCCTTGCAAACTAGAAGAGCCGCCCTTCTCAATGTCTGGGTTTTGCCAGGAAGCCAAGAGCATCCGGACTGCAGGACAGGCCCAGGGACGGCCACCCAGAGCTCTATCACTATGGGGACTTCCCTTGGTTCCTGCACAGTTCTGGGCTCCTGGGAGCATGTACTGGTCCCACAGGAGAAAGTGGACCGCAGTATGGGCACCCCTCCCCCACCTTGACCACTTGGCAGGGTGCAGGGTTTTGGGACGACAGAGGAGGAAACTGCCCCCACCGAGGCAGGCAGACAGCTGTGGGTCTGGCCGCCTCTGGGGACAACAGCCACGGCTCTCCAAAAGGACCCGCATCCAGCCACCCCCAGAGCTGACGCTGGGCCTGCGGGAAGTGGTGTGGAGGAGTTTACATTCTGCCATTTTCTACCCACTCCACGCTTCCTACAAGGGGCAGTGGGTAACCCCTCCCTCCTCAAACTCTTAAGTGGAAGGCACGGCTGCAGCCCCGCAGCCGTCTGTCTGATGGACGGAGAGGCCCGCGTCCCTGCGGGAGGCCAGACCCGCTCCAGGACCTCCTGTAGTCACTGGCGACAGCGTACAACCCAAGCCCAGGCTCCGGGCATGGACGTCCCCCTCCTGCCCCTCTCACCACGCAAACACATTGAGGCCACAACAGGAAAGAACAAGCGCCCGCCCCATCCCCCACGTGGGGTGTAGCAGGGCCTGCCCGTCCGTACGAACGCTTCTCCAGAGCTTTCGCAGCTGGCTCAGACTGGAGACCCAAATGCAAAGACGCTTTGAGTTTATCAATGGCATTTCCCAACAGCCACATGGGACGGATCGTGTTAACTGAGCGTCCGCGTGGGCAGAGCACCATATAGGACCCCCTGGGATAACAAACATGCCATTTAAGAGGTGACCCTTTCTGGTGACTCAAGTTTGAGGCCCTCGCAGAAAACGGGTCCTCCCTTAGAAACAGCAGAGGGCCCGGACAGACACCTGGCTTCACCAGCGGCCCGTCCATGATAGCACGTGTGGCCTTGGGCACATGCCTGGTGAGTCGTCTCTGAGTCCCTGCGTGTGCAAGTGAGCGGCGGCACTGTGGGCAGCCACGCGGCGAGAGCACGGGCCAGGCACATGGGCAGCTGCCCAGGGGAGGCTGGGGCTGACTTACTGACAAGCCAGCCGCCTCACTCCGAGGCCCGAAGGCAGCGGGCCACAGGTGCAGGGACAGGCCCCGGAGCTCACGGCCTGTGGGGGCTGCACCTGTCCTCAGCATCGCCAGCTCAGGCGAGAATGTGGAAACCCTGCACCCCACTGACCCAACCCTCGGGCCAAGGGGGCTTGGCCTGTCTGCACGGGAACCCCACCTGTGCAGACTGCACTGGAAGGAGGCACCCCCTCCCCCAACCTGGCCACCAAAGTCAGAAGCATGAACTCACCAGTGTAGACAAACCGCCCAGGAGCACCTTTACAGAACTGCTTGGACTTGTAGGACAGGGTGACTTCAACGACTCCAGGAATGTGCCGTGGCGGGGTCTGCACCCGGATGGCGTGGGGAGTGATGAGCTACAAAAACCACACGTGAACAGGCTTTCAGAGGCACTGGCCAGGGAGGGCAGGCACTTGTCGGGGGGATACAATTACCAAAATGAGCACAAATTGGACCATCAGCCCGGAATGCTACCTCTTAGCTGTCACCCAGAGACCGGGCCGACAGTGTTCTTTAAGAAAAGTATCTGCAAACCATCCCGGGTTTTACTTTGCAGGAAAGGCCACAGGGCATCATTCATATGAAAATTGCCACCATATGTCTCCTTAAACCTGCTTCTAGTAATTCTAGCACTAATTGTCCCAGCACACGGGGGACCTCCTATGGCAGATCTGAGACCCCAGGGTCGGGGTGGGGGGGTGGGGCTCCATGCCCACCCACCAGAGAAGCCCCGGCCACCGGAGAACTCTCAAGTTCCGGGGGCGTGCGCGACAGGGTGCCCAGTGTCCACGCACCACACCCTGCCACAGACAGCTGGCTGAACAGCTCGTGGGACAGCTCCGGCCGGATGTGGCCCGGGTGCACAGGCTTACCTCGCTCCACACCAACATGGTTCCGAACACGACTTGCAGGCCGTCAAAGAAGTTGTCTCCGATTATGATCACGGTGGCTCCCCCCGTGGTCCAGCCTTCACTGGGGCTGATGGCCTTGATGCACGGAGTGGCTGCTCGCACAAGACAGAGAATGCACCCCTTAGAGCCCCGGGCCCGGCTCCAACCACTCCGCCCGCCAAGGGTCGTGCCGTCGCAGCAGGACGAGAGGAGGCCCGCTGCTCCGGGCGGCACGCAAAGGGCAATCGTACATCAGCATGTTGATGTGTTTAAAGCAAACTATTAAATGTTTTATAAAGCAAAGGCCAAGCCACAGAATACGGGTGAGCCAGGAAAAAAAAAAAACTGGCTTGATATAGCAAATTATATGTCAGGGCAAATATGACTATTACAAATGATTAAGCAGTGCGCGCATGTGGCATGTCGATTTATCTGCGTTGCTGTACAGATCTAAGCAGAGTCAATCAGAAGGTTGTCGAGGGGATGGAAGAGCAAATGCCTTGCATTTCGATTCCTCATAAGCAGCTAATTGGGTTGGGTTTTTTCATCCGCGAACTTTGCCTTTTGGTTCAAAACTTCATTTTCCTCTGTCACTCCACAATTACTACTTTTCACTTTTCATCAGGAAAAAAAAAATCAAAAGCACTATATTAATACTTTTGTCAAAGGTACACATTTTACATCTAATATTGTTTGTCGACAGGAATCCCTGAGCCGCTGGCCTGACCTCTCTTTGTCTCGCGGGCCCTCACATTTGCATGAGTTATTACAATGGCCTGCCAGGCGGCCCTGCTGGGGGAGGGGAGACAGTGGCAGAGGGAGGGCGCAGGGGGAGAGGGAGGAGGGCAGGAGGCCCCACGCACCGCACCGGCTCCCTGCAGCCCGGTGGAGGCCGGAGCTGGGTCCGAAGGCTGCAGCCTCGTGGAGGCCGGCTTTGTTCCCGCCTCGGACAGCCCCCCCTCTACATGGTGTTGGCAGACCTTGACGGACGCCTCTGATGGCCTCTGGCAGGCCGACCCCATGTGGAGGAGGAGCTCCTTACACAGGTGCTGGCTGTTCTGGTAGAAGGCTCTGGGCATGCTCTCTCCTGCCTGCCCGGACCGGGCCACCGGCCTCGAGGCCCTGGGCCCGGACCCCCCTTTTACCTTTGGTATACAGAGAAGGATGGACAACGTCGGCCTGTGTGCCCAGTGGCTAAGCGGCCCCTGAGACCCAGCAGGTCTCCCGGCTAATGCCATTGGGACACAAGGGTACCCCAGACAGAGGAGGCCCAGGCCTCAGTCCTCCATCGAGAGAAGGGACGAAGCTCCCCCCCCACCCCCAAGCCCGGGGCCACCCCAGGTGTTGTCCCTCTTCCCTCCCTGCTCCATGCTGGCAGGTGTGACGACGGCCCTGAGATCCAGGAGCCTGACCCTGGGCCCGGGGGCGGGGGGCACCCTTTCCGCTTTGCTGCTCCTTCCACGGCTCACAACAACCTCTGTGGGAATTTGTCCAAAAAGTAGTAACTAAGCTCGGTAAACACGAAGCGGCTTAACGATGCTGCCCCGAGGTCCCGGCTTGGCTCCCTCACGGCGCGCGCACGGACAGAGCCCTCCGAAGGCCGTCCCGGGGCCTCCTCGGGCTGTGCGTCTTGCCGGAGCCCCCGCGTAGCCCGGCCGCGGACGAGTCATCTTCTCGGACTCCGGGTCAGAGCCGGCCGCGGCGCCGGGAGTGGGCGTTTTCGGAAGGCGCGTGCCGCAGCGTCCCCGCCGGGTCGGAGGCAGCGCCGCGCGGACCCCGTCCAGTTAATCACCATTAGCCGCTGTTGTCGAGAACACCGCCGACCTGCCACTTCCTTTGTTTGCTTTAATGTCGGACTAGTGGGGGTTATATTTGCTCATTCCCCACGCATCTCCCTGTGCAGCAGAAGCACAGAGCACACACTGGGAACCTGCCCTTAACTAGCGCTGTTGACTTCATGCTAATAAGTTCATACAAATTTTCATTTCTGAGGCTTCCGAATGACATTTGCTTTTCTTAATTGCATGGAGAGCATTTGAAAAGGATCAGCTCTCTAAAGACTGACAAGTCTCCTCCAAGGGGGTGACCTTCATCAGCACAGCCAATTATGGCAAATAATTCACAAAAAAAAATTACAGTAAACAAATTTACTTTGGAGGTGAGAAAAGGGAAAAAAAAAAAAAACCCAGGAGCAAGTGCACGCACAGAAGATTGCTGTCTGGCAGCTGCGGCCCGGGGAAAAGCCCCATCATCTTGGAGTTTGTGGTGCTTCTCAGCGGAAAGAAAAGCCGGGCCTGCCCTGGCCTCCCCAGCAGCAGATAGCCATCTTCCTTCTGCCCGTATTTGCATACATTTCAATGCACATATAGAGAGGGAACATGTGTTCAATGGGAACCATAGCGAAATGAATTACACAGACCGCGTTAGCGATCTAATGATATACGTGCGTGATACGCTCAAGCAGATGACAGGGGCTGGCGCGGCCGCAGAGGATGGCAGAAGAGCAGAGAGGCGGTGGGAAGGGAGCAACCCACGCGCGCCCCGCTTCTGTCCCCGGCCCGCGGCGGGCAGATCCCTGCCTGCGAGCTCTCGGTGCAGCCCAGCCTCCTGGAAAGAAGAGGAGGCGCGGGGCGCCTCCCCGGCAGGTCCAGGGCGGGCCGGGGTGACCCGTTCTCACTCTCAGCCCTGTCTCAGCCTAAGGACACCTTGGGCTGCGACGCCCACGTGGATGGGTTCGGCCTGCGCCCGGGGCGAGGATTTCCAAAGCGGAAGTGCTGCCGCTCGAACACCTCACTGGGTTCCCCCTGCTTTCTTTTTGGGGTCTCTCTCCCTGCCCTATCCAGTATTCTATTAGCAAACCGCTTCCCCCGTCCCGTTCCGTTAATCAGCAAGCTCTCCTGAGTAATATCCCGGCATTTGTCACCTCTCTGCATTCACAATATTGAAGCACTCAAACAGGCCTAATCTTGCCTCGCGAAGACTTCTTTGTTCTGCTTGCTAAAATGTCTTGTAATTGTGCTTGGGGATGTCCAGATGGCTGGCTGATACTCCAGCTGATAGGATTATACCTTTTACCTCTCCTAGGGCCATCTGTTCCCCTTAACTCGCTAGAGCCCCGCAGCCTGGATTCGGTCGCCCTTATTGCATAAACCTAACCGCATTACGGCACTTGGCATGCAAATCGCCTCTGCGCCGGAGGCCGGGTGCTGGGCCGGCTCGCGGAAGGTTTCAACAGGGCTGGAGTCGTTTACGAGGGCACAAGTGACAAGGGAAAAAAATGAAAGCCCGAGTTCTGCCGGGCCGTGCTGGAAGGTGGGCTGGTTGTTTTCCCTTCGCCTGTGTTCAGTACTGTAAATAATCTGCCTTGCTTTCTGTGAGCTCAAAGGACGTGGTGGCAGACATCCACGGCGGCAGCAGGGGGAATTAGTCTACTTGGAAACCATCAGCGAGTGTGTACACACTGTTGGTGAATATCAGATGATTGGATAATGAGGTGCGAGCCAGCAAAGGCTGCAGAGAAGCACCACTCGCTGGTGGATGGGGGCACCTTCTCCTTAAAGTATGAGGGACTGACTCACAGCCAGCACCCACCCCTGCGATAGGTACTAACCAGGGAGGAGGAGGTCAATGGGCTTCCGGCCTGGATGGCCAGCCCAGAAAATGAACTTCCTAAGTGTCGGCCGTCTCAGGAAGTAGTGGGAGGATGGGCTGCATATCTCTCTGTCCTGGAGAGAACCCTGTCGTGTTTCCTAGAGCCCTTGGAGAACTGGGTATTAATTACCACACACACACACACACACACACACACACACACACACTCTACCCTTAATGACAAACCCCTTTTTTCTGGAAGACCTCTCTACATATGCTACTTCTCAAAGTCACCTATGTGCATTTTAAAATCATGAGTCACTTTCTGGGGCAGAATGAGATACGTCAGGGGCACCTGGGTGGCTCAGTGGGTTAAAGCCTCTGCCTTCGGCTCAGGTCATGATCCCAGGGTCCTGGGATCGAGCCCCGCGTGGGGCTCTCTGCTCCACAGGGAACCTGCTTCCTCCTCTCTCTCTCTCTGCCTGCCTCTCTGCCTACTTGTAATCTCTGTCAGTCAAATAAATAAATAAATAAAATCTTTAAAAAAAAAAAAAAGAATGAGATACGTCAACTGCTTGTAAGAAAGTGACTTGGTTTAAATGTTGATAAAATATTGAGAAGCAAACTTTTTTTTTTAAATCTTCAGCAAGACTGCTTCTGCAAATAGCTTTTGATTAGTTGGGTCTTATCTCCAAGGTACCCACTAGTGGCCTTTATTTTTCTAAACGCTATTTTTTCTGCTTGCAGTCAAATGCTTTTTCCTGCTACTTACAAAAATAAATGCTTGTACTGTGCTCAGATCATAATAGCTCATTAGAGGAGGCTGATTTTGGGCCCAGACTACAACCTAACACCAGAGGGCTGAGGGGGCCTCCTTGAACCTACTGTGTTGTGAGCGCTGGCTCTCTGGGGAAGCAGGGGACTGAGGACCAGGGATTCAACCTTCTTAATTGTGAACCTCATTAGTGATGGTTGCTAAGCAAAACACACACCTACCTTCAGTGCATAGGAAGGAGATAAACAGTACGTCACAGATCCTAATGACTCTGGTGCCCAGGGCGACCTTTAATTACGATATTTTTGTTCTCTTATACCTTCGTCATTAATGTAGAAAAACAAATTAGTTTATTTTTGTGGACCACAGCATATTCATAAACTGTCTTCCACTTTTTATATGTCTAAAGCGTATTTCATTCTGATAACGTACACACGCTTCATTCATTTTCCTGTGTACGCGTCTGTGTGGCCCCTGAGTTCAAGACCTCGGTGTGTAGGTTTTGTCTTAAAACAGTTTAGTTTCATGGGCTCTTTGCTCCAAAAGATTCAACCACACTGCTTTGTTTGCAATTCGCTTTCAAGAAAAAAAACCCCACACATTACTTTCTCCACGATTCACATCGGTCGAATCTCGGGGTTACTGGGAGTATTTCGGTACAGAGAATGAGAATCCTACTGTACGGGGGTGGGAAGAATCGTGGGGGCATGCGTGAGTGAGGGGCTGGAGGAAGGCCTTCTGCGTCTGGTGTTTCTGAGCCCTGACTCCATGTAAAGACCACCGTGCGGCTGCCTATCACTCTCACCAAAATTCTCCTCTTTTAACAAGCAAAACAAGAAATCGGTCACTTGAAAGCATTTTGTACAAAACATTTTATGCTGTTGGCTTTTTTCCCTCACTCCCCTCACCCTGCCCGCCACCCACTCCAGCCAGGGATAGGAAAGGTCCTCAAAGTCTGTTCTGAGCTGATGGGCCCAGGATGTGACCACCCCCTGAAACGTGCATGGAGTATCTGGGGATGACCTTCTGGATGGGGGCTTAGGATAGCCCAGATGAAACCAAATAAATTAAAACTGCAAGAAAAGCTCTAAGCAAAAGAAAGCTTAGAAACAAACAGATATAGTGAAGCCCATGGCAGGGGAGGTGAGTGAGGCCTGAATAAGAGAGGGGCGGCAGGAGAGGAGGGGGGGGGGTGTTAGTGTGCAGACCTGGGAGGGGCCCCTGGTGAGGGCAGTGCAGCGTGAATCAACATAAAGGTGGTGCAAAGGAAAAGAAGCATTGCAAATAAAAAAGACATGTAACATGTGTGCCTACCATTTTCCAGATAAGAAGGGGCCGTACCTTCTGACGGGTCTAGGCGGCGAGCCCGCCGCCCGTGTTTGGAATTGTTGTGCACAAACATGTTGTCGGACACGGCCAGCACGTGGCCGTCCACGTTGACTGTTGTCGACACAACAACCTGCGAAGACGAAGCGGATGTGAAACGTGCGGGCGAAGGGAAGAGACGGGAGCCTCCGCCAGCCCCGCGGCGCGCCCCGAGCCGCGCGCCCCGAGCCACGCGCACCGAGCTCCGGGCCACGCGCACTGGGCCGCGCGCACCGAGCTCAGAGCTGTAGGCACTGGGCCGCACATACGGAGCTCCGAGCCCGCGCACCGGGCCACCCCTGCTCGCGGTGGGCTCCCTGACCGTCAGCACCTGCACCTTTTTCGGCTCGTGGGGGTGGGCAGGCTGTTTTGCTTTGTTTTGACTCGAGATTGCTTCTCTTCGAAACCCGCTACACTAATTACAGTTTAATCTCCTATTATGCTAACAAGTGAATTCAATTCAGAGAAATATTCTTCTAGCCATTAGCTTCAGAAACACCCCTCTAGCCGCTCATTTTAAAGCTGCTTTGATTGATCTGTTCACATATTGATTAGATCGTTTATCTAATTAAAATTAGTTCACTTGAGACTGTCCTGTCTTGAAGAATTGTGAGGACTCCGAGTTGCCAAAAACAGGCTTCTTAGATCAGAAGCACTAGAGCTACCCCAGCCCATCATCCGTGGTCCCCGGGTAGATTTGACAATTACATCTAATGTCTGGTAACAAACCTTCTTGCATCTGAAAAGACCAAGCTGAATATTAGTGACAGCATTTTTAACCCAAAGCAAGACTCCTTTCTCAAGTTCACTGCGGAGGCTGGCAAGGACCTTGGTGCCGACAGGAGAGCCCCTTCCACTGGACAACCTTGCCAACCCCGGGCACCTTCCCAAGCAGCCCAGAAATGGCGCCCTTTAATGGACTCAGGAAATGGGAATCACTACCCATCCTTAAGATGTTTCTTAAACAGGGGGGCTGCGTGGCCCATTGTTTTCAGAAGAGCTGATGAGAGTAGCGAAGACACAAGCCCTGGTTCAGTCTGAGTCAAACAGTAGGCCTCGGGTGGCTGAAGCTGGTCTTGGGAGTGCGGGAGCCTGGCCTTGGCCACATGTGGGCAGTGGTGAGGGCCAGCAGCACCTCGAGAAGCACAGCCCCACAGAGAAACGTGCCGCTGGACAGGAAGGGGGGCTGGAAAGGCGCCCAGTCCACGTCTGGTCTCCCCGCCCGGTCTGCACATGTCCAAACACACACGGAAAAGGACTACTGAAAGCCGAAGCTACCATGGACCGTGGCTAACAGAACACGGTTCATGCCACGGAGCTGACATAGGACAGCAACACCGGGGCAACTGGGAGGGAGGCTGCACCCAGGGGTGTGTGGGGACGCTCAGAACCTTCCATGGGTTCCTCCCGAAAGCATAAAACTGCTATTTAAGAAACCAGTCTGTTAGAGGAACGCCAGGCATCTCGGTCGGTTAGGCGTCCGACTCTCGTTCAGCCGGGGTCAAGATCTCGGGGCGTGGGATGGAGCCCGCGTCGGGCTCTGTGCTCACCAGCGATTCTGCCCGAGAGTCCCTCTCCCTCTGCCCCTTCCCCCACCCCCAAAAAAAACTATTAGAAAAATAATAAATAAAACTGATCAAACAAAATAAATTGCATTTTCAAGGGTAAAGAAAAGGTCAAAGCTGCCTATATAAATATATGTATGTATATGGGCGTGTATGTACATGTGTCAACATATGTGTAATTGACTTTTTCATAAAAAGTCTCAGGCCCCACAGGAAGATTGGGAAGCAGGGGCCATACTCACCACACCCCAAAACTACTCCCAGGGTCAGCCTCCTTGACACTTCTTTCCCAGGTGGACCTCGCCAAGACAGCTGCAATCTCACAGTGCTGGGCCCTCTGAGCCTCAAAACACAGTAGGTACGGCCTTCATCGTCCCCACGTCCAGTCTCAGACCTGACAGTCTCCTCTTGTCGACGGCCACCCACCGACAGGGCGGGCACATACAGCGGCCTGGCCGCCTCTGCCCCCAGGACGTGGGGCTCGGGGGGGACAGGCACCGTCACCTGAGCGAGAGGCACGGCCACGGAATGAACGCTGAGCCACAGACTTGACCTTCTCCAAGTTCTTAGGCCACGATACGTAAAAGAAGCAAGAAAGGTAAAAATAAAATTAAGAAAAAAAAAAAAGACACTGCCTTTGCTCTGTCCTCTCTATCTAGGTCAGCCACCGAGGGAGAAACGAGTGGCTCAGCAGAGAAAGCAGACAAGCTGCGTTGAGTTTCTTGGTCTGGGTCGGGCCTGCCGTGCACCTGCAGGAAGGTGCTGATTGGGGAAGCCTGCTGCAAATATTGTGGAGGCCCAGACCAGCTCTTAGGTCCTGCACAACCTTCTGAGAGGCGGGATGCCAGGCCAAGGAGAGCAGAGCAGGTCCTTCCTTCTAGTAACTGTGGGCCCACGTGCGACTGATGGCGTGTGGGCCGATGGCAAGACAATGTGCGCCTTCCGCTCTGCTCCAGTGGGCAGAGGCCACCGTGAAGCCTGGCACCAGAAAGTGGAGGCAGCCCAGCTGTTTACAAGAGACACTGTCCCCACCCGCAGACCATGACTGTGGGCCAGCCCACAGACCCTTTTCTGATTGGCTGGCTGGCTGTGAAGACAAATGTCACATGTCCTAAAGGACTAGAAGGGAAGTTAAATTGCTAAAGATGACCTCGAGCGGTCTGAGGGAACTCGTCCGACCTAGCATTCGTTCCCACTAGCTCCCGCCTTCTCCTCTGGCTGGTAGGGACGAGCAGCAGTTCTGCATCTCAGCCCAGAATAGTTTTACAATTAAAATCAGCAAAATAATGCACTGAGCGTGGAGTACCTCTCAGCCTGAAGTAACTCCTGATGGTTCGCAAAGATTTGCACTCACTGATAACCCCCCAGCTCTCTACCTTCTCGCCTTGATCTGAAATCCTCTGAAGCAGCTCAGAAAAGGAGTCAGCCTGCAGCCAGCAACATGGCTCTAGCAATTAGGCATGGGCGTAAGGACGCAGAACACATCAACCCTGAGGAGAAGGAAGCTGAGCTGAGGGAACATTCCGGACTTCTAGAGGCCGCATCAAACAGGTGCAGCTCCCTTCATGAGGAGGGCCCAAGGTCCCGTGCTCACCCAACAGGCTGCACTAGGGCTCTGCCCCACGGAGAATTCACCCATCAATCCCTGAAAGAAGACCCCTGGGCAGGGGCCCCAAGCTCTCATCGGCTGTACATGGCTACGTACAGCTGAGGAACCAGGCTAGGCTGTGGACCAACATATCAGAAGAGACTCTAAAACAGTCATTCTGAAACACACCTACGAGGTCCACCGTGGCGAGGTCCACCGTGGCCGAGCGTCCGGGGGAGCCCAACTTAACCTGCGGCTCTGACAACTCTGACTTCCAGGTACCTGGCCGCCCAACGCGGGGGCAGGACGTGGCGTGACCGCCTGCGGCACCTTAGAAGCCAGGGTCACGCTGTCAGAGCCAACTCCGGTGCGCACAGACTCGATGAGTCTGGCATACGGAAGAGGCCAAATCATTCTTAAAGCAAAGCGATTTAAATATCCTATCTGACGAGCCAGTCCTGGTTTGCTCCCAAGCCCGTGGAGAACTATAGACCGTTTTCTGCACAATCGCAACATCAGAGTTCAAATTGCACGGCCAAGCCCGGATGGGGGCCCGCGCGCCCGGAGAGCTGTGTACCTGGAATCTTCGCATGTCCCGGGGGTTGCCTGCATTCTTCAAACAGTTCTGATTGCACTTGAGGAAAAACTTTAGAAAGAATCTATAAAAATACAAAAAACGGATATGTGTTAGGGTCATGAGACAAACTCACAAACTTTAGAAAGAAAGACACTGTTGGCGCGGGGAGCGGTGGAGGCTCCCTGCCGCCCCGTGCTCGCCACCCGACGGGGGCAGGACTGGGAGCCGCCGCCGGCCCCTGGGTCCGAGGGCCAGCACAGAAGATGTCCACAGACTTACATCTGTCCTGACATTACGGTCTCCACACTTTATGACGACAGTTGCAACTTAGACTGGCTGTTCCTTGCCTGGCCCTATGCGCAGTGACCCGTCGGGGACCGTCAGCCAGACAGGGATGCCCACTTTGGCAAATAAAGACACGGGATACCGAGTTACCTCCGAGCTCCAAGTAGATGACAAATACCTTTTTAGGACAGGTACGTCCCAAAGCATCCCTAGCATGAAAAAACTGTCATTTACCCTTAACTCCCGTGTAATGGCACGCGCTCAGCTTGATCTAGCAGCCGAGGCCAGAGGACACCGCTGCCCAGGTAACAGCCCTTCCCAGACTAATGTTGTAAAAGTTACAGGGAGCGCAACTCTTAAGAAAAGGGAGGGCTGGGGTTGTGCTTTAAGGGCCACAGTGACATCTGTGAAGGGTCTACACGTGTTTTTGAGGAAAAAGGTAATGACTCAGCGGCAACAAAGCTGCGGCTCAGGCGGAGAGGCTTGGGCTCAGGGGCCCGAGCGCTTCTACTTCTCGCCAAGCTCTGCTCTTGTGTTTTGAAGCATGAAGATTCAGGGGTCCTGACAGTGTGTTGAGATGCTGTGACAAAAACCTCATCACACTGTCCCCTCCGTGCCCGCGTGCTCGCTGACAAGGACAGAAGGGCTCTGGCTCACGATCAGAGCGCGTGGGCGCTGGGCAGCCTGGCTGGAGGGCCAGGACAGGGGACGCAGGGGTCTCGTCCCTACACCCCTTCGCCTTGTCCAAGGCCTCGGCCACCGTGGGCCGGGGCAGGGGTCTCTGGGCCGACACACGTGCCCTCTCCCGCCGTCCTGTCCGGCAAGGCTACCAACAAACCCTTCCCTCTTTTCTGCCCAAATGTCCCCTGTCCTACTTGAGATCATTCATTTTTCATGAAGTTTCACAGGATTCCCTTGAACTCAACCCTGCGGTCAAGGTCCCTTGTTGACACTGATCCTATCAGAAAACAAAAAAGACCCCACAGACCAAGGTGCGTTTCCCTCTCGGTGCTCCCGGACGACTTTCCACCGTGGCCGAAGAGAAACGCCGTTGATGGGAAGAAGGAGAGCGGCGGCTTCGCTGACTGTCCTCCCGCGCCACCAGGCCTCACTGTTTTCGGCCAGAATTTACATCTTTTATTAGCTCACCTCAGCCCTGCACCTCGCGCACTGCCTCCCAGCGCCATCTGCCACCGCACGTACAGTGAGCCACTTGATATTCCACCCACCGAGTTTTCCTAACAACCGCGTGCAATTAAACTCCGCGCGCTCTGCAGAGGTAAATTAGACGCACCTGCGGCCGCCCCGCGCGGAACCACATCAGGAAGGCCCTAACAAGGTGAGGCCGTCACAAAGTTATCGTCCTGTCAGGCAATTAGGTTTTCACTTCGGGGACAGCCACATGGCGCAATTATGCCACACATTACCGCCCGGCTAATCTGAGCAGGCGCCGGCAAGCAGTGCCCGTCTGCAGCGGGCGGTGCCGGGAGCTTCTGGGACGGCGCGGGCTCTTCTCTTCTCTTCTCTGTTTTCTTTTTGTTTCTTTCTTACCCACCCCTTCGGGAGGAGGTTACTTTATTTTCCTTGGTGTCTTTTCAGGTGGTTCACCTTTTGCCTCTAAGACAGCAGAGCGAGAGCCGAAGGTGGTCTGAACCACCGGGCCGGGATGGGGGACGGGGCCTAGTGCTCTCGGGCCTCGACCGCCACGGCCGCAAGCGGAACTTGGCACAAAGCTGGGCACCGGGCCCCATGAAGCCCTCGGCATTCTTGGGGCCGGGCTCTGGCTCAGGAACACACACGTTGGTTTGGGGGGTGGCAACAGTAGGTTTGTCTTTGACCTCAAGTGTTCTGTGAGCTGTGGATGCGCACGACCCCAAGGGCAGGACGCCCTCCACGCGCTCCGGTCCCAACCGCACAGACACGATACAGCACAACACCGAGGGCCAGAGACAGGAAGCTTTGGCCAGAGCCTTGTCCGGGTCACGTCTAAGCAAGGGAGTCCGCTAGGCCTCTTGCTCAGGTGAACGGCCTGGGAGAGCCCGCAGGGCCGTAGCTCAGAGGGACGTGGGCGCCCGCCAGGGCTTGGCGAGACGCCCATGCCGACGTCTGGGGAGCGTGAGGACGCAGGATGCCCTCCCAGTGAAGTCCGATGATGACGCTCACCCTTTTACTCAATTACCCTGTGACTGGCTTTCCTCCTACAACATATCCAACGACCACTTTACATATCTCACTTCCGGACTCTGATACACAGAGGGTTTAATACTCTTGTTATGAAAGGAAAAATCTTTCCTATGTCAGAAAATCTTTGGCTTTAACACCAATAAACTCTTTATTCCTGCTAAACATGGATTTGCTGCTCGATGGCGAAGAGGCGATAAAAATTCGAACCTGTCATTAGTACACTACACTTAATTGTGTACAGTGCGCTTTCCACCGCATCTGTTGGCCCATCATCAAAATGACCATTATGTACACTAATTCCCTGACCCTGTCTTTATTTCCCTAAAGAGCCATCAGCTTTCACAGTAGGAACCAGGGTAAATCAAGCTTGAAATATGGGCTTTATTTACTTGTTTCTCTCAGGCAGGAGGGAAGGCAGCAGCCCAGGGCAAACTGCTTCCCGTCCGCTTAAACTCCCCAGTAATATCCTGCTCGGAGACCACGCACCCCCTCCTGGAAAGTTCTCAGTTGCGACTAGAAGGGGGAGACGTAGGATCTCATGCCTTTGGAAACCAGGTTTCGGCCTGCAGAGTGGGCAGGGATTCGAAGAGGAGGCCACGCGGACCACCCCCAGCGCTCGCACACACGCGGGTTCCGGGGGGTGGGGAGAGGGCGCCCCTCACGCACCAGCACCCGGGAAGGCGGACTCAGGGTCCCAGCCTGGGGAGAGCCGCTGGCTCCAGCCACAGCACCCGGCAGGCCCTTGCGTCCGCGGGGACGACCCAGTGGCCACGGCCACGCCCGCGGAGCGAAGTTGAAGTCCGCCCCGGCCGCCTCCCTCACAGTGTCCTCTCCCCCGAGCATCCCAGCGGCCCCGGACACGCCCGGTGGCAGACGAGGACACCACGAGCGGGGCCGCCGCCACAGGACACGGGACCAGCCACTCCGACGGGAGCCCACCCTCAGCACCGCCCCCGACGAGGGGCCGAACCCCCGGCGCAGTAACTCATTCCCGAGTCCGCTCCACTTCTGTGTGTTTTAGCTGTGAATTAGTTCATTTATATTTACTTTTATGAAGCTGATTAGCCAGAGCTTCTCTATCTGATGAAAATCATTTTAATTGTAGTGTTAGGCTCCTGTGTAATATCCATTACATTATGAACTGTTCAAATCCTACATGGGCTTCGCATAAATTGGCCCTTTGTGTGCACGCAGGCAATTAGGACGAACAGCTCTCCTTTAAACGGCTGCACAACTTTGTGGTGGTGTTCAGGACAATCAGAAACAAAGGAGGCTGCTTAATTGTAATTTAATGGAATATCAAGGAGTCCGTGGCATTAGACGCTGGCAACAGAGAGCAGGAGAGAAAAATTAACTGCAATTATGTTTGATTAAAGCTATCCTTCTCAATAATCAGCGGTCCTGACAGGCCATGGGGCTCTCGTGGGTTCCAGGATGGCAAAAGGTGTTGAGCAATATTAGGGCCAATAAAGGGGATATTAGCATAGCTAATTACAGCCCTGCAAAACCTGTAAAGGGGGCCTCTGTGTATTGTAATGTGTGAAATAATTGGACAAGGCCGTTATCAATTACATAAGGAATGAATTTGGTTTGTCAGAGAAAAGCTGACGAGATGCATTTCATCTGACACCGTCCCCTTCCCTCATGTTTCCAGCAGCTAAGAACTTGCCCACTTTTATCAAAAGCTGCAACTTAGCAGTGGCCGAATCACTGATAAAATTATCTTGCCAGCAAGTGTTAGGTAATTAATACCACTCACCATCACCACCTTCCCCACACTGCTACTTCTCACCTAGCTGAAGCCACTAATCATGTAATAATGATTTTCTTCCCTCTGGTCAAAGGAGAAATAGATTGTCTCCTTAGAAATGCAGTGGGCTTGGTGTGCGCACCCTGGTGATTGAGGAGAAAAAAGGAACTTCGAGCAGTTTTAATTGCTTGCCTTTTGCACGTGGGTTTCACTTGTTTGAAATTACCTCCTCTCAGCATTTCGGGAATCCTATACGCAGGGATTTTTTTTTTTTTTTTTTTTTTTTAATCACCAAGTCTTAGAGTCTTCCGGAGCTCGTCTTGCCACTGCCTGAAAACGTGAGTGACAGCGTGATGCAAAGTGTGAGCCCGACAGGCCGTCCGAAGCGTGCTCAGGCCCCACCTGAGCACAGGCTAACCAGCAGGGCTCAGAGCAAAGAGCTCTGGCTTGCAGACTTCTCCCACGTCTCAATTCCAGCCTCCGTCCCAGCAGGCACGGCCTCCTCTTCTGGTCCTCCACTCTGGGCAATACGGGAAATTTGAGTCAAGAATGAAAAATATTGATATCATTTTTGTGCGGGGGAGGGGGAAGGGAGCGCTCACCTTTCCATTTTAAGGCTGAGCTCTTAACAAGCAGCAAATGAAGACAGCCACGGATAGACCCCCATGTCATCAGTCAGAACACCCAAAGCATCCATGTGTGGGTCATGGCGCTGACAGCTTCCGGAGGTCACCAGAGAACCCCATTCCAGACCAACTCCCACACTTGTAGTTCCTGAATCCAGAACACAAAACCAGGAAGCTGTTTCCATAGCATCGCCTTGACAAGGAAGAATATGGGTACCGACCAGAAAACACAGCTGCCAAAGTCGCCACCCACTGGTCGTGGCCAGGGGCTAGGAGAAGGGGGCAGTAGGGAGCAATGCCTCAGTGGCCCAGGGTCTCCTTTTGGGGGCAACAGAAGTTTCCGGACCCAC
>NW_019154096.1:78312216-78317216 GCF_002288905.1 Enhydra lutris kenyoni
TAGTTTTAATGCAGGTAATGCAGCTTAATGAGGGGGCACATGTGTGCAAAGCTTTAACTTCATTACCCCTGCGTGTCAACAAATACAAGAGAAATGTGTGTCCAGGTCATCCATTACTCGGAACAGCACCGAGCCTTCCCTCTTCCCGTCCCTTTGTTGATGAGCCAGGAGCCATAAATTAACCCCGGTCTGTGGCGCAGGGAAGGGCCGAGGTGTTGAAACCTCGGGAAGCCCGCTCAGCCCCCCACGCCGCCGCACAGGTCTGCGTGTGAGTATTCCACAGATGATCTTTTCCGGGGCCTTCGGCACACGGGGAGTTTTTCCCTGGGGCTGCTGCCTGCCGTCACTGTCTGTGCGGAAAGGAAAGCTCCCAACCATCAGGGCCGATGGCGTTTCTTTCTAGTTTCCGAAGGTTCCGAGGAGGAGTTTTGCTCCAGCCTTCCGGCCCCTAATTCGTGTTAGCACAGCGTTCCTAAACATTGGGACATGATGATGCCACATCCCTTGTTCTGAGTGCTCACGTCCCCGAAGCACTGGGGTTGGGGGGGGTGGGTGGCGAGGAGAGACCGCGCCCGGGGACCCCGCTGCAAGGCCAGGCTGCAGGGGTGCACCCACACGCCAGGCGGCACCTAGCAGCGGGCCGAGCCCAGGGCCAGGAGCCAACAGGCGGGGGACAGGGGCATCGGGGAGGCTGGGAGCGGGGTACTCGGGACGCCGCCTCACCCGCCCAGAGCCCACGGCTGGGGGCGTGCCCCCACCCACCTTCTCGCGTCACTTTTCATTCTGTTTTTGTGACAAGCAGCCAGATCCGGGCTGATCTCCTCTATCTGTGTGAAGAGTATCCAGCACTATTTGCATCATTTTATCGCTAATGTATAATATATGGCTCTAAAGTGAGCCCAAGTACTGTCTTGTTACCGAGCATAAAAAAGTAAGGGCAATAAAGACACATTAGTCCTCTCAAGCACAGCGGCTATAATGCAGGCAGGAAAGGTTGCTGCTTTGAGCTGAGAGGCAACCTTTCTGCCTGACTAAGACAATGGAAGAGTAAAGAAAATGTCAAATCAAGAAAAGCTGGATTTAGAGATGAGGCAGCCAGAATGACGTGGGTGCCATATTTTGTGGAACTATAATGCTGTTGGCAGCAAAGATCCGTGTTTCTGATTCATCTAGTGCCGCATGGCAAAGCTTTGTCAGTCTGTGCAAGGTATAAATAATTCAGGGTGAGAGATGGCAATTACAGGGCCCTGCACAACCAAAATGAATATTTTATGAGGACTAAAACTGCTCTGGAATGAATCATACACACGGAGTCGCACACACATGGCGAGTGGGCGCACACGCCAGCCCCAAGAAGAGCGCGGCCCGGCCCTGCCTCCTCCCCGAGCCTCGGCCAGGAGCCCGGCGGCCCGGAGGAAGCAAGTGCGGTGTCCGCGGGCCGCACTGCCCGGCCCCCACGACGGCAGGCGCCTGCGCCCCACACCCCGCGCCCAGCACGGAGGCTCGAAGACTGCATCCCCCCAACCTCGGCCTGCGGACCCTGCGACTTCGGTCTTTAAGGACGAGTTCTGATTAGCGCCGTGGCTTTCTATGGTATCGACGCCGGGGACCTTCTTCCGGCGAGGAGGTGATCCGGCCACACGCACGAGGAGGAAGGACAGTTGCGTTGTCCTCCAGGAAAGCGAGGGACCCGAAGGAGGGGGTGCGCGTGAGCCTCCGCGGGCGTCCCACCCGCACGCCCCGGCCGGCATTTGCGTTCTCCTCTGGCTCCTCCTCAGTCTTCCGGATCGAACCTTGTACAGTGTGCATCGCCGGACGGCGGGGCCCAGCGCGGCTTTGCATGCCTTGAGCCCAAATTCACACATAAAAGTTGCTTTCCTCACTTTGAAAAGCGGTCTCCTCCTAATGGGGGTAGGATTATGCCGAAAGAGATTTTTAAAGACTGAAAGGATGGTTTCATCTGTTACATTTCCTCCAAAAATACTCCTGGTGAATGGCTAGAACAAATAACAACATTGTTCACGAGGCCGAGGAGGCCAGTCCCACTGGTGAATGGCCATTGTGTTTGTCCAGCTACTGATACCTGGGCCTTTGTGGGGGGAAGAAGGCCAGGGGCTGTGACACCAGCACAGCACAAGCGTCCCTCTGTGCAGACATCCCGAGCGGGTCCCCACCACGGTGGGAACAGAACACCAGATCCCTGAGAGGTGGCTTTCTTTAAATCCAACTCCAATGCATTGTTTATGAAAACAAGGCTATTAGGTATATTAATAATTTGATAAATAGGGATTTGCCCTTAATTATTCATGAAGAACATTTGGCAACAGTAAAATTATATTCGCAGAACAGGTTTATAAACCAGCTAATTATAAATTAAGTATGCAAGAGAAAATTGCTAACCTTGAAATTAAAATATTTTATGATTCTGCAATTAGAAAAAGGTAGAGAATTATCCAAACCCCAGTGTGAGCAGGGGCCCCACCGACGGCACAGCACGGGCCAGGGGAGTGACAGCAGAGCGGATGGGCCAGGAAAAGTGGCCCCCCACCCCTGCCATGGAACCATGAGTGACAGTGACTTTGTGGACACCGGGCAGCTCTGCTTGTCCTGCTCAAGTGGAACTTCGCAAGGGGACATCCTCACAGAATCAGCGTCTGCTGCACAGCGCTGGTGAACACCCCTAGAAAGCCCGTGTCTGCTGAAGGACACTGCACGTCACCTCTGCTGTTGTCAAGCCCTGGCACGTGGGCAGCCCAGCATGTTGCCATTGCTACGCTCAGGGTCCACAAGGAGGCCCCTGAAAGTTCCTCTGCCCCTCCTCACTTTGCTGCCCCTCTCCCCCTCCCCCCCCCTGCAGTGGGGGTCCACAGCGAGCTTGGGGTCCTGAGGGACCACACCATTGCCAGAGGCAGAGATGCGCAGTGCCACTTGTCCCCACTAGAGGGCCTCTCGCCACGGCATCCATGGGGCGCACTGGGACGCCCTTGTGCAATCAGGACACAGCTCCCCGCCTGCCAGCCAGCTTGGGACAGACCCTTCCTCCCAGCTGGGTGGCCCTGCCTTCCTCCCTGGCTCTTCTGCCAGCCGACTTCCTTGTCGAGGAGCTCTGTCCACACACCCCCACCCACGACCTCGGCAGCCCCCAAGAGCTAAAGGGCCAGCAAGACCCGTGCGTGAGTTTCAGGAACCCTTGCCTTCCTGGTGTGATTCGCAAGGACACACACAGGCCTGTCGCTCACGCCGCAGCAGCTCGAGATCCTCAGCCTTCATTCGGGCCGATGCTAAGGGAGCTCAGGAAAGCAGCCAGGATGAATTCATGGAAGAATATCGTGTTTAAACAAAAAAAAAAAAGGAGGCCGCGGTCCCTAACTTCTTTTCCCGTGGCTACGTGGCAGGTGCCACAAATGCAAGCCGGAGAGACTCCGCAAACACGGAGGCCAGCCCCCACACCTCCACGGATGACGTCGTACCTCAGTGACTCTGTGTGCGCGTCCTCCGTGCTCCTGAAATCCAAGACAATGAGCAAGACCCACTTCAGCAGGGTTTTCCTCTTTCTTTTTGGTTCTGCAGAGTCTTGACTTCCCAAGAGCAGAGAGCCTGGTGAATTGCTCACATCATAGAGAAAACAGCGCCGGACACGGGCACGCCAGCCTGCCCCAGCCGATGCCCCAATGCTCCAGGACACAGCTGCGGGTCAGGCGGCCAACCAGTCGGCGGGTCTCCGGAAACTCAGATAATGAACATTTTTCTTGGATAAAATCCTTCATCAAGATGCTAGTGGCGTCATCGTGCAGGGCAGACGCTGAAACTTGAAATTAATAAACAACAGAACCTTCAGCAGAGTGGACCCCCCGGCTGTCGGTACCAGCGCCCCTGCGCCGTGGCCGGGAGGGTCACCACCCAAGCTCCTGCGGGGCTCTAACCCGGCCACTGCCACAACCCGGAGAACCAGACAAACCTCCATCACTACTTCGCCATCACCCACTCCAGGATCCCCAGGGCCCCGAAGGGACAGCAAAATTTGCGGACAGAGATGACGTCCCTGAATGCCAAGAGGTGTGGCGTGCCCAAAGAGCAGCCTCCAGCCCCCTCCGGCCCCGGCTTCATGAAGCCCCTTCCACCAATTAGGTTAACGCCATTGGCTGGTACCTAAAGAATTTTTCTATCATTTGGAATATGGACTATTTACCATTCGATAGGATACATTGCTTTCTCTACCTCTGGGATGCGCCCAGATGCTAAGCAACTTCCCCTAACAATATTTAAATTGCTTACAAAGCCTCTCTAAATATTTGCTATGTATTTAGCATGCCTAAGATTTGCCCGTTATCCCAAAGTCTTTTTGTTGTAAATTGCAATTTTACAACTTCATGCTCGTGATATATTTTGACAAAGCTTTGCTGACACCCTCTATTGGCCTCCGAAGGCAAAAGAGCTGATACTCCATGAGCCACCAGAGAACTCTGAATTTGTTGTGAGGCTTGCTGCCACTTTGCCATCCTCAATCTGCATGGAAAAAGATTAAACATTCAATTTGTTACTTGATAGGCCACAAGGTTCGCCACTTACCATACAAATGGAAAACATTACTGTCATTCCTCAACTTGCTTGCCTGAGTATTTTATTATTTGTAATATTTACTTCAGGGAAATTATGATTCATGTCATATTTATCTTCATGAAAAATGAGCATCTAAATGGAAATCACCTTTTGAATGTACCAGGATATAGTGTAATACTAATATGCTTCATGAACTATAAAATTTAGTCACAGTATATGGATATATTATAGCATGACTTTAATACTCTCACATCAAGCAAATTTTCTCTGTGTTAAGCTGATACTCGGAGCCCTGATTCCAGTTTGATAATCATTACACTTACATGATGGTACAAGTCACTGCCTGTAGATTTATGTCCCCCTCAGCTCTTTTGCATTAATCTGCCTCTGAATAAGCTATTCGCACTTCCTCCACTGCATGCAGGAAATTGAAATAAGGT
>NW_019154096.1:78322216-78362216 GCF_002288905.1 Enhydra lutris kenyoni
CCTTTGTCTTTGTATTTTCCTCCCGCTGCTCTCCTTCTCAAGCATTCCCTTTTGTTGTCTTAGAGAATGAGAAAAATGCCATCTCTTCCTGGAGCCCCCCGTAGCCTGAACTCCTGAGATGTGGTGACACACCCGGCCTGCAGCCACCCTTAGCCCTGCATGAACTTGGCAGGGGGAGCGTCGACCATTAAATACTGAGCAGAGGCTCAAACAGACAGAAACGCCTGCCCACACCGCTACCCCAGGCCTCCTCTTTATTGCCTGTCCTTCATAGAGAGGGAAAGAGCCTTGTAGCCAAGTTTTGACACGGCCACATATGGCCTCCTCCATCAATCTGACTAATCAAGCATCCAGGAGAGGCACAGCCAACCTAATTGCTAGCCATCGCCCGTCTCACGCCATGCAACCTGAAATTGATATAAGTCTGCAAAGGAAGCGGGGGTGGGGGCAGGGGGTGTGCCAGACAAAGCTGGGCTTCCTTGAGGTGCCATGGGGTGGACTCCGTGTTCACAGTCCAGTCCTGTGGTGACGCACGGCCCCACGCACCTGCACCCTCCAAGCCACTGGGAAGGGGCTCTGCTTTCCATCCACGACGTTCCCCCGGGGCCGCCCCAGCTCCAGCTCCCTGCTCCGAACAGATGGGGGGTTGCCAGCACGCAGACGGGTGTGGTGGGGGAGGCCAGCTCCTGGGGGTCACCAGGGACCCAGGACCTCTGTAGGATGAGAACAGATCCCCGTGGTGCCACCCTCGTGGACAAAGGTGCCGTGAAGTCCTAGGGCACACAGCCCCGTGTCCCACGCCCACCCTCACCTGCAGACTGGCCGCCCAGAAATCAAGAGGGGCGTACCTGAGCATGCCTGCTGGGGAAGGGCATGGGGTTGGGGTGGGGGCGACGGGGTATGGCAGGGCCTGCATGGGAACTTCCTGGAAAACCATGGAAGGACTCTAACGCACACTTCCGTGCAAGAGGCAAAGCCCGAAAATACTCTTCGGGGCACCCGCCGTCTCTGTTTTCTGCCCCATGGTGCCTTCTTGAGAGCCCTGACTGACAGCTGACATTCTCCTATTTATTATCAAGAAGTACAAGTTTTGATGTTATCAGAGTGGAAAAACAGCCCAAATGTCAAAGTCTGAATATTTTCCCCAGTTTCTTTAAATGACATCTTACTTTTCTGCGCTCATTGTGACGGGGCCACTCACGGCTACGCAAGCGCTCGGGCGGCCAAGGGCAGATATCATTGAACTTTGTTGGGGTTTTGTTCAGGCGTCCTCCAAACGCTGCAATTTCTGCCCTTTTCCCGGCGAGGAATTTCAAATAATTCCGTTATAAATGACTAAATCTGGGGCTGCTTAACAGAAGAGAGCCCAAGCTGACCCGTCGCTGTATTAAATTTTCATATGAAAAGAGGACTTTTACACACGCAGCCAAAAGGGCAGAGCTCAGCGCTCCTGTTGGGCTCCCAGAGACAAGCATTTTCTAGCTCTGCATGCATAAAATGAGCTACAGTAGGTGTCAGTAATTAAACGATCATGTTTCAAAGTCTTGACAACAGCACAGAAGCAAGAGAACAAGACGATAATTTCATTAGTGTGAGGAGCTAAGCCATAATTAGGTGCCTTTCACAGAGTCAAAGTCACGGACGAAAGGTACAGATCCTGCCCCAGCCGGGTCTGCGGCACGGGAATGAAACCTAACCCGGGGTCCCCGGGGTTACGGGGTTCACCCATGGGCAGGAGGCGGCCAGCAGAGTCTGGCCTGAAACAATCCGGCTTTCTTTGGGGAGGCTGAGAAAGGAAGCGGTATAGAAATGACTTGAGAGAGCCGGTAACAATAGCACGGTGATGGGCTATTGTAAGAGGGAGTCTGAATTCCTGCCCTTGTCCAGGGGGTGCTGGGAGGGAGGCCTGGGGGATGCCCCCCACAAAGGGACAGCCTCCCTCCCCCAGGGTTCCAGAGCACCAGAGCTCCCGGGGGCTCCCCACCCCACCCCACCCCCCCAAGCCCCGGCCCCAGTGAGTCGTTAAGGACGTTGCAAACCGACTCTGGGAAAGTAGCATTTATTTAAAACTAAACTGTTGGGGTGGGCTCTCCGTCGAGTCATTAATGTGCAGTTTGATGTTTCTGTCAGTTTATTCATCTCTGTCTTTCCTTGCTGAGGTATTTGCATATTTAATTGATCAATATGGTCCCTGTTCCTCTCGCACATCTGCCAAGCTGGTCCCAGCCTCTTACACTCCTCATTTCTCAAACTGACAGCTCGCTGCCCGCCGCCTCCTCCCAGCGCCCAGGAGCCGGGGCACCTCCACGCCAGCAGCCGGGCCGCGGCCACGCCGGCACGTCCGCTCGCTCCCCGCCCGCAGATCACGGATCGCCCCGAGTGAGGGGGGAGCATTTTCGGCGTCTGATCTGCAGAAAGTTGCTCAGACAGATCTTCCACACGGCTCCGCGTCAGAGCGCCGGGAGCAACACGTGCTCGCTGCCTCCCGCTCAGCATCTGTCCCTGTCGAGCTCCTGCCTCCTCGCAGCCTTGAATTGGGGCTTCTTATCAGCAGTGTGTCAGAAATCCGCGCCGCCTTCTCCTCCTTGTTTAATCTTTTATTAAGAGCTACATTGCGAGCTTCTGATAGCGGATGTCCTCCGCTTCATCATTCATAAATCGGAGTCGACATCAGTAAGGTGGGGACGCGGCGCGATCGGCGCCAATGAAAACGTCTTAAATTTTCTCAACCATCCTCTGGCGTTTCTTGATGCCAACAGAGTGCCACAAAGCCCCATTATGTGTGTCGGATGGCTAAGAACATAAGGAAAGTGCTGTCCTCACGTCCCTGGCCTCACAATGGACTCTGCGGCGGGAGGATGGGGCCCGGGCCTTCCCCCAAACCGCGTCCCCAGCCCCCAGCACAGTCGGGTCATTTCAAGCAAGCAAACAGAACCGCCAAGCGTTCGGTTAGAACATAAATAAATAAAACCCTCCCGACGTGCCTTGCGGAGGCAGGGGTGGCTCGTGAGGGAGACCCCGGAGCGCAGACACGGGGTCCCCGTCCTCCAGGCTGGCCAGACCACAGCTGCAGGCAGGAGCAAGGTGGGGAGTCAGACCTGCTCGTCCTCCGGGCTCCCAGGGCGGTGGGAACGCACCTGCTGGACGGTGGGGGTGGGGGGCATCGGCACCTCGCGGAAAAAAGTTTAAGGCAAGGATGGGGGAGAAGTTCCTACGAGGAATCTGGTCCTCTTCGCACATTCTTTCCTTCGGTGATTGCCATGTTATTTCTCTCCTCTTTTGATTGATGTTTTAGTCTGAGCTGTCATTAGTTAAATTAATTTTCTCTCAAAGACAGTGGAATAAGGTCCACAAAGGCAAATCTTAGGAGACTGTAAAAGTAGACCATAATTTGGAGGAAATTCAGATGTGTTCCCTGTTCTTGTCGCCACTGCAGAGAAACACTTTAATTTGATATGAATTCCTCAAGAGAAACTTTAAATTAACTTAGAGTTAGCTGTGTTTGAGGGATAGCAATTCAAAGCAACAAAATAAAGTACTATTTGCTGACTCCGGTGTTTCTGTGTTCGTGCTTCTCTATGTTCCTTTTTATTTTCTGTTCAAGCTAAATGAATGCCAATATTCACCTTGAAAGAGTCACCATAAAGTAACTCCCTTGGGATATAAAAATATACTTCTCTCATCTTCCATCCAAACAGCGTCAGATGAAGTTAAAAGGCCTGGTAAATGTGCTAAAATCTGCTTCGGTGAATTACTTTTTTCCAGGATAACTGAGCAGCCATCACCTGAGCTGTCAGGAAGCAGACAGAAATGCAGGCTCTCTTAGAACCTAAGAGGGGGCACCGATGTTGAGGGGTGGGAGGTGGGGGACAGCTGGGGAGAGGCATGGCCGATGGTTGGGATGGGGCTGGGGGCAACAAAGACACAAATGCACACGTGGACACTACCACAGTCAGAACCGGAAAGGTCCTTAAAGACATCTGGTGCAGCTCCGGGAGGTGAAAGCTTTGCCAGGCTGGGACCCCCACCTCATCACAAAGGGCTTCTAGTTCTCATCACTTCCAAGAAGTTCCAGACACCCAGGTCGGCCGTCCTGTGTCTGCACTTTGCGCCTGTGAGCCCGCAGAGGGTGTGTGCTGTGTGGATGGCTCCAAGTTTCCCTGTTCACGATGGCCACGCTTATCCATTTCCTTGACTCACGTGATTTGCTCCCATGGTCCACAGGATGGCCACCTCCGAGGGGGACTGAGGCCATACCTGTGACCACCTCTGGTCAGGATGATGGAGCCCAGCGAGGTCCTAATGCAAACCTAGAGGTTTGGGGAGGTACGGACGTCACACACCAACCCAACAGCCACGAGGACCAAGTTCAAGGACCAGGTAGCCAACGAGACCGTGCATGACCCCACACCCACGTGGGCCAAGTTCAAGGGCAAGATCTGTGCCTCATTCTTTCAGCTGGGAAGCCTCTTTGTGGTACACCCTCCAGTAAGAACCACTCTGAAATGTAGGATGCTCTTGACATCTAAGTAAGTGGGTCCTTCCAGGTCATACAGTCAAGTACATTTGGAGTGTCTCCTCCAAGTGGCTGTGGCCCTCTTTGCTGGGAACGAGCCAGAGGCCGCTAACGCACAGCTGTCATTTTCACATGACTTACCGCCACCCCTGCAATGTCATAATTATGACGCCTAAACTTACCCTGTTTATTTGCAGGCTAGAGGAATGCATGATTGTTTATTTTTATTACAAATATTGATGGTAACTCACAGGCATTTACTTCATTGCCATTTCAAGTGAAATTGCCCATCATAAAGTATCTCTAGAATTCTTATCCTGATTAGCTTCCTGAGCTGGTCCGGGGTGTGAGCCTCCCATTTGTCTTAATTTTATTTTGCTCTCCCTAACTGCACACACCACTTCAGGAATATCTGGAATTTTGTTTTAATTGTACAGCTTTCAACTCGCGCCACATTTCTCTTTCTGTTGAAAGCATCCCGGTGATTTATCCTCATTATTGTGTAAATAGGTTTCGGCAGTTCTCAGTAAATAAAACAAAGACTGACAGGAGGAGAAGAGGGAATTTGCTTTCCTACCAATTAGAGTAGCCTTAGGCAGTACTTTTAAGAGGAGATAAATCCTGCAAATCACTAAAATGATCCTGTCACATGCACCAAATATTAAAATCGCACAGCGGCGCCCTCGGTACAGTTTGCTCTGGTTTAATGAGTTGGGGTGGGCACAGTTGGGGACCCTTGACTGACAGCAGAGCTCACGCCCAAACGCGGCTCCCCAACCAGCGTGGCCAGATGGAAAATCATAATCCAGTGGAAGAGGCAGCTTCTCAGCTCAAGAATATTCTCAAATTGTCTTTTCACCTCCTACCTGTGAAATCCTTTCCCCTCCCACCCCGAGATAGATGCAAACTCCGCGTCACCTTAGCCGAAGCCAGGCCTTCGACGCCCAACACGTTATCCATCCACAGACTCCAGACTCAAGACCCATTAAGGGAGCAACCTGTTAACACCATTGTCAAGTCTGGGGGACATTCGGCTCACTTCCCCTGCTATCACATCCCGTCCCCTACAACGAGATGCCAGTTACTGGTCCCCTGCAACGAGATCGTTGGGGAGACATCAGGAACTTCCAGGGAATTTTTTTTTTTACTCTGGTTTTATCTCGTGTATTTTCTCCAGCTTTGCGAACGGTCAACCTGACCCCGAGAATGCCAGCTCGGGGGAACCACCAGCACTTTAAATAAGACTCACAGGGTCGTGGCTACCCAGGCCAGTGGGACTTGGGGAGCCGAGCACGCAGCCCTTCCTCATGTGGCCGTGTGGACCCCCGAACCATGGTGCCCTCCATGGGGAGCCACACCTGTGAGGCACCATTTAGCACGATGTGACAACGGCCAACAAGAAGTTCATCATGGAACCCAGAGCCATGGAAATCCCCAGAACAGACAGCCCAACGCAGAGACCGGCTGTTCCGTATTTTTCGATAGCTGCCTTTACTCTGTCCACCACGGTCAAGTCTTACCTGGTGACACTCACACTTCGTGTTCTGAGCAATGACTGTTCGCTTGTTACAGCGTTTTTGTGTGGATCTTTACGAGAGTGTAACTAACTGTGTGACAAGAACTCCCGTAACCGGGGACCCTGGGTCAGGAGCACATTAAAACCAAACAAGGCACACAGGACTTGTGCACGGCGAGAAGCAAGACAGGAAGAGACACCACGACAGGGGAGGCAGGAGGGGGCCAGAGTTGTCCCTCCCCACCAGCTGCCCCTGCCCTGCACGCGGGCCGACCAAGCCCTGAAGGGCAGGCCACACCTAAGGGAGTGGGGCTGACACGGGACTCGGGAGAGCTAAAGAGTCCAGGTCCTTCCCCAGGAACTCATCACCTTAGCCTTCCAGGACACGGGCCGAAAAACGTGTCCTGAGTCACAGGAGCAGCACAAGCGAAAGAAAAGACATGGTCCCGGGACTTCGCCAACGTCAGGGGGTTCCGGCCCCACTTCCTGGAGAGCTCGGATGGCGCCGCCCCAAGGTCCGCCAGCATGTTCGCAGGCTGAGAAGGATCACATGCCGGCCGTCCCAGGGGGCCCGACTTAGCATCTTAGCAAAGGCAATACCGAAGCCACACAGTCGGTTTCCAGTAGGTGTTTGGAAGGCCCGAGGTGCCTGGGCCCTGCACAGAGCGTCCCTTGGGAGGGGCCACCAGACTGTTAGTATCTGGTTGCTGTGGTTATTCTACTGGATTCTTTTCACTCACGTGCCCATCTACCATTCCCTAAACATGTGCCCTGGGCTAAGGTCTGTGAGTGGAGAGGTCACAAAGACAGCATCCCGTCCGGAGCCAGTTTGGGCTCTATCCCCGTGCACACTGTCGGACCTACTCTATGAAGAAACGCATTCCAGAGATTCTGGTGCTTGTTTTAAAAGCGTTTATTGGGCTGCTTCCCAATGGCCCCCCAGATGGATAAACACCCACAAACTCCCACAAAAAGGGAGAGGAAGGGGAGCTAGAGGACATGATGTCTGGGGACAGTCAAGTCCATATCCTTGTGTGGGCCCGAAGAGACACCTTCTGCCATGCTGGGAGACCATGGGTAGCAGGAGGACTCCAGGGACGGAGTTCAGGGCAATCTTAGCTGCTGTGAATGGCATCCTAGGGACCACAGCATTTTGTTACTAGGAGGGGACTCTGGGCTCAAGTTCAATCCTAAAGTGAGAAAGAGAGGCAAGAGGGAGGCAACCAGCCAGCAAGGCCCCAACCTCCTTCCTTCTGCTCTCTCTGTGCCCAAATCCTGCACACAGTTCCAAAGGTAGCCCAGCAGTGTCACCATTAAGTTGGAAGAGGGGACCCCATGTCTCAGGGCCAGGACACAAGGTCTCCCTCAGTTGCTGAGGGTGACAGTCCGTGGAAGGGACTCAGGCAGTCAACTTTTCCCGACCTTGAACTCGCCCTTCCCCAGGTCTTCTCTGATGGTGTGCCAGCCCCCACCTTCGCAGTCCAGGTGCCCAGAGCCCTGGCACCCCTGCATTGCCCCAGACCACCCAGTCACGCCTCCCAGTGCTTTCCCTCCCACAGTCATCCTGCACGGCCTGCAAACACACCCAGGGCCTGGCAGGTTGTAGATACATACGCAGATGGACGGACGGGCGGACACAGAGCTAGCTGTCCATATGTAGACATGAATGGGTGCATTCTGCATTTTATCTATCTGTACCTCTACAACCTACCTAGATACTTACGCCCGTCTCCACCCATCTCCACGCAGATGCAAAGTCAGCTCCGCCTCCACACCCATCTGTGCGTCTGTCCATCATCTAGAGCAGAAGCAGCATTTCACCACTTCCCTCAAACTAACAGACCTTCAATAAGTATTTCCTGCGTGAATACATGAATGTGTAATTAGCTGTTCCTAAAGGCACAGAAGTAACTCCTTCCATAGCTCCCTGCATGGTCACATGTTCCCTGAGCAGGGAACAGCCTACGTGGGGAACAAAAATAACGAAGTATTTCTAAAGAAAAAATAGACCCATTCCTATGACGAGGCTCCCACCAGCAGATGAGTGAGACGGGAAGAGCAAGCCGGGGCCTCGCGGGGGTGAGGCCGTGCCCCCACCGGACAGTGCCCTCCAGGACGACGCCTGAGACCCCAGGGGCCCCACCGTCCACTCCGTCCACTCTTGTACTTTAGTCCATTTGGGGGTAGAGACTGGGGAGAGCCTAGTAACTCTGTCATGGCTGTGGTGGCTCCCAGAAGGCCACTGTGGGACCCCGGAGCATGCCGTCCGGTGTGGAAGTCACAGCCACACGTGGTAACGGACCATAAGATATGGGGCTGGTCCTGGGGGACTCGTATGTGTGCCCAGTGCACAGCGGATTTCCAAACTCAGCAACGAAGAGAAATTTAAAACAGCTCAGCCGTTTCTTGTACTGACGACATAATGAAACAACACTGTTTTGGGTCCACTGAGTTACACTGAAAAATGTAAAAATGACTTCACTTGTTTCTTTCTACTTTGTTAATGCGGCCAATAGAGAATTTGAAATGGCATCTGTGGCTCACACTCCCCGCCCGCTGGCCAGTCCTTGCCAGAGGGTGGGCTGCCTTCCCCCAGGGGCAGCTCCTGACATGACCTCACGCTCCCACAAGGAAGCAAGAAGTGGGGGGGCCTGAAGGATGGCGCGGGCCCTCACACACCAGCCCTGGAGGATGGGGCCCCCGCCCACACTGCCGCGCCCGGAGACCACACAGCTCGGGGAGAACAGGACACTGGCCTAGGACCCCAGGAGGCCCCCAAACCCAGAGAAGTGGCCTCGTCTACACCCCGTGCGGCGAGTCGCCTTCAGACACTGCAGGAGCCCCGCCAGCCACCCCCGTGGGTCGGGCCCCCGAGGCGATATTTGTTTCATTAACGCAACGCGCAGACACTCCAACACTGCTCCACACTCTAGAGCGATTCCAAAAGTGATTTCCACAATATGATTTACATAGTAGCCGAGTGTAAATTTAGAATAATTTGGCCTGAATGGTCCTTGCTAAAATAGATGGCCACGAGAAAAGAATGGCGAGTAAAGGCAGCTTTACTCAGAATCCAAGCAATTTGCTGGTGAGCACATGCAGCATTTCCCCAGATTATAATTTACACTGTATTAACTGTCAAGAGCGCTTTTGAGAAATATAGATAACAATTCAGATGCAATCGATAGGGAGTGACAGTTGATTTTAAAGCTTAATGCAAGACAAGAAAGAAATGACTGGGCATCAGCTTGGAAGAATAAATTTGTTTTGTATTTGATTTTTGTGTTAAATTTATTACTGCCAAGAAGAGCTCTCTTTCAATGATATTAAGAACAAGACTGAGAAATTGCAACACGCCCGCCTCTCCCGGTTTTGGGAGCATTTCCAATGCACGCCGGTGCCCCTACTCGGTTCGGGGTGCACAGCTCGCTGGGCCCCCACGGTTCCCCCGGGTCTGCACCCCCCACTGGGCCCCACGCCTGCTCCCCACCCCCGGGGACCAGCCCTCCCTGGGGTACAGGTGCACCTCCTCCTGGCCAGGGGAGGACAGGACAGCCCCAGGAGCCTGGAAGTGGCCCCCACAGCGGGCTCCTTCCTCCAAAGGGCTCCCACAGCCCCGCTCCCGCAAGCAGAGTCCGGTGGAAACGAAAATCTGGAAAAGCGTCAGGCCGGCCTGCGACTGATTGAGAAGGGTTGGGACATCCTCGTCAGAGTCCATAGAAGCTTTTTTTCCATCTGTCAAAACGTCCAGTGTCTATAATCTTAGGGTTTGATGTTCCTTCTGTGCAATACCACGAGAAACTTCCTTGACAAATACCAGGGAAAAAAAATTTCCCTTTGGCCCAACTCTATTATACGCGGTATTCTCTCCCTCCAGCTGGGGTTGCTTCTGCGGAGCCCGTGCGCCCGGAAACCCACCAGCGCGGCCAGAAATGAAATGATGAAAGTTGCCACAGTTCAAACTTATCCATACTTCTCACTTATGACATGATTGATTTTCCTTCAGAGTGCTCAAATACGGGGCTGTCTTCCTTCTTTTCTCACTGTGGAAATGGCTAATGTATACAACCGTGGCACGCCGGCGAGGGGAGCCGCTGACACATTGCAGAACTACTGAAATGAATACGGATGAAATTTGAAAGTGCAATTTTCCATCTGTCAATCACCTTTCAAAGGGACCCGTGAACCACCAATCGGGAGACCCTTGGCGAGGGCGTCCCCGCGCGCGGCCTGCCACGCCATGGGGCCCTTGGCCTCATTAATCAAGATATTAGCGGCTGATCAAAGTTTCGCCCAGGTACACAGCACCGGCTCACACTGCTGCAAGCACGCCTCCTCACGTTGTTCTCTGTGTTATTGATAATTTATATTTTGAATTAAAACGAATGGTCTCCTCCTCGACAGAATTTGATTAGGTGACGACAAGATCTATTTCGCTCACTCTGGCGACGGCACGCGGCAGGTCCCTCCCTGCACTGCCTCGGAAGAAAACGTGAGGTGCTCCCGAATTAATAATGAATGGTCACCCCAACCCTTCCTGGCCGCAGCGCCGAGATGCCTCGAAATACAGCCAATTAAGGTTTATTTAATTATTAAGGTTGAATAAATAACAGCGAAACATGTTAAAAATCTTTCAGTTTCAGTCAATCATAATAAAAAATTAATGAGACTGGATAGAGAGCCATAAAAACTGATAGACTGCGATCGTGAATTATAAATTGGTATTGATTTTTTCCTTTGCAATAACACTCCCAGGTAATCGTATGTTGTCACATGTAAAGTGCACTTTCCTGGTCGAGACTAATATTAACTATCAAATATAGATGAGACGGAGACATTTATGACACTTTGGATTTCACAAACAAAAAGCAAAAAATACCGTCCATGGAATAACAATGGCACCGAGCAGAGAACCCCAGGGTGTTTATGGGAGCCGGCCGGGACCCCACTGAGCCGCGAACTCATAAGACACAGTTACCTTATTCTTCTCCTGCCATTTCTCCTCTGATATGTTACCTTGTTAGTATCACTAAGAAAAGCATAAATATTTTTTATTATTTGTGAGGCTCATCCTGTCTTGCTTAATAGACAGGCCACATGGAGTTAAAGCCATATTATATGACCTGGTGCAGAAGTGATCATTCAAAAACCCAAAGCACATATTTTATACCGCCTGGCTTTATTAATTCTAAGCCCCCAAGAAATAGCGGGAGGATTTTCCGGCTTTCTGTTTATTGAAGTAACATGGAAACAAACAAGACATTTCCCTCGGCTAGCTCCGATAAAGTGGACAATTACTATTGGCATTCTACATGTAAATATTCAACACTTCACAGCTAGTTTGTACCTAAATACCCATTAGATGTTGCTACAAGCCTGGACACCATTTCCCAGCAGAGCTACACGGGCCGTCCTGGGCAATGGTTATTGGATTAGGGCAAACACAAATCTCGTTCTAAATAGCGCTGGGAGGGCCTCAGCCTGGACGAGAGGGGCTGCCCCTGAACGGGAAGCCTCCTTGAGTGACACAAACCAACTCCTCCAAGAAAACCCAGACAAAGCCCGTGCTGGCAAGTCCACCGCCGCTGGCCGGGCTAATTAATAACCCGTCGCTGCAGTTCGTTACTGGTGATCGGACTTCCTCGTTTGGGAAGGAAACACAAGAGGAGATGTTGTGGGCACGGGCCAGCTCCGAGCACATGCGGGTGGCTGTCGGAACGCCTCCGTCCCCATCTCCCCCCATGCTGCCCGGTCTGGGACAAACGCCGAGCGGCACGGGGCCACCACCCTCGTGGGATAGAGCCCTCCAGGGTGCGATCAGTACCAGGACACACGAGCCAAGCACTGGCCAGCTCTACAGGAAAGGACTGCCTCTTCACGTAACGTCTTCAGTTTCTTAAAGATACAGCGAAAGTATGTTTTTTATGTAATCCAAGTTTAAAATGCAGACGTGACATGCCCACTCTGATCATGAGCCCTGCCCGCCGAGGTTTTCTCTCTGAACTGAAGGGCTCTGTCCTTTCCTGGCACTTGGGACTTGGAAAAAGATGGGCTGGGAGTACTCCGCCTGCTACGGCGGCTCTCTCGTCCACTCGCCTTCCCAGGATCGGAAAAAGCCACTGCCCGGAAGGCTGTGCCCTCCACACTGATGCCCTGGACGGACGCAACTGGAGGTCTGGGACCAACTCGCTGCTTTGGTCTGTCCTGTGAGTAAGACAGTCCCACGGCCAGGAGAGGTCCTGAGCCTCTCATCTTTCAGACCAGCGGCTCCTGGCACCCATGGTCTCCAAAGATGCCACCGACCAGCGTAGGTGATCATCCGCTCCCAGGGACCTCCCCGCCATGTCTGAGAGCCTGCGCTCTCAGAAAAGGAGGTGACCTTCCCCAGAAAGAGAAGCCACTGGGCGGGGCACACAATGGTTATCCTGGCTCTGAGGAGAGCCACAGCCTCTCAACTCCCCTGTTCTGGACAGCGGCTAAGCCTTACAGTCAGCCCAGGAGCAACTCTGATAAGCTCCGGAATCCAGTGGCCCGAGCTGGGCACCAACCCACACCCCAGCCTCGCCTGTGTGCCCTCCTGCACTGGCCGTGGATCCGCCACAGATGTCACGGGCTGCCAGGGACCCAGGTGTCCAATGGCAGCCCCAAGACATTGCAGGGGTCCCCCAGAATGGTGGCGCCCACCCCAGGCCTCTCCGCCTCTGAGGGCCCAGCTCCCAACCTTCCCTCGCCACACTGACCTCCGCGCTCTGGAAACAATTACTCCGGGAAGGCCTGTCAATATCATTATTTTTACAAGAAATCAATACGCCTCACAAAGTTAATGGGGGATTCAGGCAGGGAGCGTTTACCTCCTCACTGTCAGGGCTCAGCTCCACTCGGCACCGATGACAGATCCGCTGACGCCCAGCAGACAGCGAGCGAGCGTGGAGAGGAGGCCGGCCGCCGCGGGCAGGCGGGGAGACCGCGGGCAGGCGGGGAGGCCTCCAGCCCGCCACGCTAACGAGCCCGCCCGGGGTCTGTGGAGCAGAGACCCTGAGCCCCGCTGGTGGGTACGAGCACAGCGAGCCCAGTAAGGCCTGGGTGCCCCTGTAAAGGGATTACTTGACAAGTTTCCTTAAGCACGGACTGTGTAAACACCAGGTCCCCTAGGCCAGGACAGGGCCTGGAAGAATTAACAGCATCCAGCACTCCTAACGGAAGAGACAGCCTCCCTCCTGCCTGGCCACCCCCGTCATGTGCTTTACAGGGGAAAAAAAAACTGAAGTAAAATTAACACACACATATACATACTATGCACACATATGTTCGTACGTGTGTAATCCAAATCAGAAATAACTACAATCAGAATCCCAGAACCCAGACCCGAGGGGCCAGAGAGCCCTCCCTACCACCAATTTGGCAGATATACATCAAATCTCAACGATAATATTTTAATACCTCCACTCAAGAACCCGTTTTTTGCATCAAAGCCGACAGGTTCACCAACCGCTCCCCGTGCTCCCCCATGTCTTCTACCTCCCCTATACCACAGCGCGGAGGTGCGCGATTAAAGTGACAGACGGGGCACCTGGGTGGCTCAGTCGGTTGGGCATATGCCTTTGGCTCAGGTCATAATCCTGGGTCCTGGGATCAAGCCCTGCGTCAGGCTCTCTGCTCTACAGGGAGCCTGCTTCTCCTTCAGCCTCTCTCTCTCTCTCATTAATAAATAAATTCTTTTAAAAAATAAATAAAAGGAATGCCATCCTTGTCACACCTGGGTGGCTCAGTCAGTTAAGTGCCTGCCTCTGGCTCAGGTCATGATCCCGGGGTCCTGGGATCGAGCCCCGCATGGAGCTCCCTCCTCAGTGAGGAGCCTGCAGCTCCCCCACTTGTGCTCACTCTCTCTTTTATTGACAAATAAGTCAATAAAATCTTTAAATAATATTAAAAAATAAAGTGACGGGACGCCTGGGTGGCTCAGTGGGTTAAGCCCCTGCCTTCGGCTCAGGTCATGATCCTAGGGTCCTGGGATTGAGTCCCGTATCGGGCTCCTTGCTCGGCAGGGAGCCTGCCTCTCTCTCCACCTCTGCCTGCTTGTGTGCTTTCTCTCTCTCTCTTTAAAAAAAAAAATAAAGTGACAAAGAGGGGCATCCATGGGGCTCAGTCAGTTGGGCGTCCGACTCTTGATTTGAGCTCAGGTCGTGCTCTCAGGGTCATGAGATGGAGGCCGCCGCAGGCTCCATGCAGTCTGCCTGACATTCTCTCTCTGCCCCTCCCCCCTCTCACGCTCATGCACGCACACTCTCTCCCCCAAATAAATTAATAAATAAAATCTTTAAAAAAATAAAATAAAGTGACAAAGACAGCCCAGGTATGGGACTTCATGCTCTAGTCTACACTGAGACATGGCCCTAAGAGACTTCGAGACCCAGGTCTCCCCACTCACCTGGGTCCACACACCCAGCCACCGTGTGATCACAGGGTTAACATGAGGGCTCAGAACTGCCCTCTTACTGTTGCAACTCAGCACAGCCGAGCCTGTGAGGCACAGGTGCAGCGAGACCAAGGCCACTGACAGAAGATCCACCACACGAAGCACAGCTCAGAGACTTGGGACCCAGCATCAGAGCCCGACGCAACATCACAGGCGTCATGGTCCACAGGCCACTCCCACCTCCCCGACACCTGCCTTCTAGGCGGATCCCCAACCTGTGGCCCAGGAGAGGGGGATCCTCCACAGAGCAGGGCAAAGGCTGCCCCACCCCCACACCAAACGTGGCCATGACCACAGCCACACGGCACTTGGGCTTCCAGCCCTAGAAGCCACAGGACCACAACTCTGGGTGAGGTTAGAGGGACACACCTATGGCCCTTCTTCAGACCACAGCCTGCGAAGAAGAACCCAAACTTCTCTGCTATTACAGAACTGGCTTCCAGGACTGTCCTCAGTTCACCTGACGGGCCCTTCCTCCTTAGACCCTGTCGCGGATGTCCTTCCCACTCCCTGCGTGGCCGTGTCAGCCCTCCCAGGATCCACCACATCCCACTCCTAAACCTCTGTGCCCACCCAGGAGCCCAAGCCTGGAGGAGTGGCTGCTGGGCCTCCAGGATAGGGCCTCACGTCCACCAGCCGCTCCCCCCACAGTAGAGGGCACAGGGTGGGGGTGGGGGGAGGCAGGGCGAGAAGGCGGGCTTCGCAGAGGAGCAGGGGCAGACGGTGAGCAAACCTGTCGTTCAGAACCCAGAAGGCCAAAACCCCACCAGGGAAGATGGAGGGAGGCGGCTTCCACAGTGGATCTGGGGACACAGTGACCACCGGCTCCTACAGCAAAATGCACCGGCGGGGAACCCAGACCCAGACCCACGCGGGGACATCCACGCCCTGGGAGCACAGCCCCGGCGGTCTCGCGGGAGCGTGGCAAACCAAGACCAAAGCGCACCTGGCACGGGAATTCTGATCAGGCCGCACTGGGCACATGCGTTCACGGCTCCCGCCGGGCTCCCGCTCCCGTGACCACAGCACACGCGACCGCCCGCACGTCCACTCACGGCGCCTGGTGCGCTGCCCGCGAGGCGAGGTGGCTCAGGGGGAGTCCCCGTGGGTCCGCAGGAGGCCCGGGGCGCGCTGCTCGGAAAGGCCGCACAAAGCACACGCGGGGGCGGGAGGGGGAGGGGAGTGGGTCGCACCGAGAATTCGAACTATGAGGGCCTCTTCCTGCGAGCGGAATGCGCCCTCCACGCGGCGGCTCCGAGGCGGGGGGACGCACAGGGCCCGACGCGGGAAAGGGGCTCGGGAGCCCTAAGAGCGTCTCAGAAGCTCCACTCCCCGCTATCGGCAGTCTGGAACGCACCCCGGCCCCATCTGCGTCATCCCCCCGCTCTTCACAGCTTCTGAGGCCTTAATGCGAACCATATGCAGAGCCGCCTGCTCGCCAGGCCCGGGCAGCCGCGCCGCCATCGGCTCCTGCAGGATGGGAACGAGAGGTCTCCGAGGGGAAAAACAACAAACAGATCTCTTGTCTACAAAGCAGAACTCAAAACATTTTTCATGCATTCTAGGCTTCTCGAGAGCAGCAGGCTGTTTAAAAAAAAATACCTGGCCCAAATTGAGCATTTGCCTGACATGATGGAAAAGTGAGCGCTATTTTCTGTTATATTGCCCCTATTCTACATCGACAAGAATATATTTTTTCCCTGTTCCCAACTGATTTCACAGCAGTGAACTCCGTTTATGAATTATCTGACACATTTCTTGCAATTCTTCTGACAACAGTGCTCAGTGGAAATTTCAAGGCCCCTCTCTTCTGACAAGTAGAAATATCAATATTTGAATAAATTGTGGATTTTAAACTTCTCACTCTGATGCGCCACAGTGAGGAAGACTGAATTCTTCTCTTACTGGGTCTAATCCCCCTGAGCCTCGGGAAGAAATCTGTATGCGGCGTTTCATTACAAGAAAGCGGTGCTGAGTGACACTTGAAACACATCGGAGTCGGCCTGATGAAGTTTACTTCCTTCCGACGACACACAGCAGCCCCGTGTTATCCCCGCCTTCGGGAAGACCGGCACAAGCGCGGCGTCGGAGCAAAGAGCCGAAATGTTGATTCACAAATTGACAGGCCGGTCTTTAAACAAATGTGCTTCCTGGGGGGAGAGCATCTCCGCTGGAGCTGAGCGCTCCTCGCGCCCCTGGCAGCCGCGTCCCGGCCTGATTAGGAGGCACTTGTTAGGTCCGCGGCAGACACTCCGGCCCCACGTTTTAACAAGCGCGCAAGGAAAACGGCGCAAAGATAACACAACATCGTCGTTACCATCTCCGGGCGTCTCCGTGTGCCTTTGAACGTCTGCGCGCCTCTTCCCTAGCGGCTCCTGCACGGCCACGCTCCGCCCCGGGCAGGGCCCGCCGCCACCGCCAGCGCTCAGGTCCCTCCGCGGGCGCTCTCGGTGCTCCCCGGGCGTGCGGAAGCCGCGTCCCCTTCCCTTCCTGGAGGAGCACACGCACACACGCACAGTCGGCGGCTGGGGCCTCACGCCATCCCGAGCTCGACGACCAACGGAGTGTATCTCCCAGGGAGCGGCAGGCAGAGCCATCTCCTCCGAGGGGGCCTCAAGGTCCCGGTCGTGCAACCCCACGGGCCCTGCGGCCAAGACCTCCGAAGCACATGCAGCCCGAGGAGGGGCCTGGGTTCTCTGGGGGTGTCCGGAAGGCCGGGTCACCAGCTGCGAGAGGCACCGCGGGGCTGGCTGGGACAGGGATGGTCTCAGTTTCTTCATCTGCTCAGGAGACGGCCCTGCCCACCTTCGGGTGCGTCCGCACACCGCCGGCCCTCACCGAGGGCTGGCTGCCATTTTCACACCTAAATCCCAGATTCTCTTTTCCAGAAAACTTAAGCCAGAGCTTTTCCAGCCAAACCCTTTATTCATTCATCTCATTTCTGTCCTTCGTGGAAATTCAGCCAGAGAACTCCAGATTCATTGTCACGATTTCCCACCTTACGGATTACACCACCAGGCCTGGCCACTCAGGAGCTCGCGCCTTGTCTCACCAAAGCCATGCAAGACACAGGGCAGTGTCAAGGTCCCAGGGTGAGACTCTGTCCCCGGGGAGGGAAGGCTGCTTGCAGGGTCCCCAGCCAGCAGAGACGCAGGGAGCCGAGGCCCACCCAACCCCGGCACCCGCACCCCACTTTGCCAAGTGCTGAGGCCCACTGTCGCGCCCAGTCTGCACAAAGAGCATCTGTGACCAGCCCTGGCTGAGGGATGGCACTGGGTGTGGATGTGCCTTGAGGCCTCTGGGTTGGGGGACGGCTTGGACCACTTCCTGCCATCCAGGCACGGGTGAAGACGGGGGGGCCTCGGCTCCAGACCTCACCCCTGTTCAAGGGACAGTCTCCCGTGCCGAGCGCTTTCTAAACACCAGACATAAACGCAGCCAGAGTGAAAACAGACTCACGCCGGGACAAAGAGTGCAGAGGGTAACCGACAAAAGTGAAAACGCCACCGCGGGACACAGTGGGAGCTCTTGTCCCGACTGCCCCCGGTGCGGGCGTCTCTTGTGGGTGCTTTCCCTGGGGCTCAGGGAAGGGCGGGGTTGATACTAACAGGGTCTCTGTCTACCCTCACCAAGGAGGTGAAGGCCTCATGGAAATGGAGACCCTCTTCCTAGGTCCCCAAGGGCAGGGGAAGCCCAGTGGGGAGGCCCCTGGGCACCCGTCCATCCAAAAGGCAGCAGAGGACCCTCACCGTGAGATCCCGGGGGAGGACGGAGGCCACCAACTGACCCCGCTTCCACCCACCAGCCCCCCAGCCCCAAGCATGTTGTCCCATGATGGGGGCAGGACCAAAAGAGAGGAAAAGTGAACAAAAAAAGTCCTTTTGTGTCACTGGAGCGTCGCTTCAGGACTCGGGAAGGCAGTGGCTGAGACCCAGAGGGCCTGGCGGGTAGAGGGAGCCCAGGGTCTGGGGCAGGGGCTCAACCTCGGCACCTGTGGGCAGGGGCGTCCCCGCAGGGCAGTTGGAGCAGCCGTACAACAGGCCCGGTCCACACTGGTGAGCAGCGGGCTCCCATCCGCGTGTTTGCCGCTCCTCAGTTGCCTCAAGAAGGCAGGGGTGCGTACAGCTCTGGGTCAGCTCTAGCCTCATCCACAGAACTAGGGCAGAGGGAGGGAGAGAGAGGACAGAGCAGGAGACGTTCGTTTATCTAGTCAACAAACATCCCTCCGACGCCTGGACCGCCGCCAGCGCCTGCGGACCAGGCGGCCTCGTTGAAGAAGGGTCGGCACCCAGCGCCCGGCCTGGGAGCAGGGACCCCCCCATGAGGGCTGGAGAGCCATCTTCTTGGCCTCCGGGACAGGGAAGGGGGGACCATGGGTGTGCACGTGCGTGTGCGTGCACATGCACACCGGGGAGAACCAGGAGGAGCAGGAACACCGGGAGTCAGTCTGGGAGCCCGTCGGTACAAGGTGGGACGCCGTGCTGTGTCTGTTCTCCCGAGCGAGAGCACAGGCAGACACCAGCAGTCAAGGGAGCAGGAAAGCTGTGCCCACAGATGGCCACGCATTTGGAGGAAAGCACAATATTTTATCTAAGTATCCAAATGCAAACACACCACGGCACACCAAACACACATCCACCTGAAAATTCCCAATGACAACTCATGTTTTCCTGCTTTTTCTAGAAATTTGGGTTAAGTTCTGAGGTGAATACAGACAAGGGAGGGACCCTCAGAAGGGGCGGCCTCCATCCGCTGAGGGCAGGGCTTCTTCTCCAGCAGGCAGGGGGATGGGCACTGGGGGTGCCTTCCCGATGCCCACACAAGGATTCTCTAATGAAGGAATCGGGACTTTTTATGCAGAGAGAGTAAAAAAGCACTCTCGTTTTTTAGATAGGGGTGAGGTCCAGGGAAGGAGGTGAGGGGGCAAGGCTGAGAAATGGCACAGAGCGGGCACAGGCCTGAGACAAGACCAGCCCTCACGCACCCTCCTGTGAGAGGTGGGCAGTGGGTGCAGAAAAGCGCCATCAAGAGCGACAAGACCCCGGTCCCCGTTTGCCGCACATCACTAGCTCCGTGGCCCTTTCCATCTGTGAGACTCAGACTCCGTTATCTTTAAAATGGGAATAATATCTCATGTCTGTTGTCTCCCGGGACTCAGTCACAAGTAAGATACCGTACAGGGAATGTTTCACGGTTCGGCCTGGTGCGGTTTAAGAACCTGATCTTGAAGTGCTTTGCAAGGACCCAGAGGACCCCCAGGGCGGGACACCTTGCGCTGTCTGGGCAAAGAGACATGCAGCCCAGCATAGGCGGGCAGAGCCCGCAAAGAGGACTCCATGCTGGGGGTGGTGGCCCGGGTCTGCCACAGCCCAGGGGCCCACCAGAGCACAGTGAGGGGATAGGGAGGATGACAAGGATGGTGACGCGCCGAGTCTTGGGCAGAGCTCAGGACCTGGCCGCTGGGGCCCCCAGTAATAAACCCGTGCCCACGTGCGGTATCCCCTGGGCTCACAGGGCTCCTGCTTGTTCTGGGGCCCAAAGCCACACTGGGGACAGAAGTCAGCCGGACCCCAGGGAGCTCCTCCCAGAGGCAGCATGAGTAGGACCAAGACAGTTGCCCAAGGCAAGAACTTCCTGCGACAGGAGCAGCCCCTCCAGTTGGGGCTCTGGGGGCCTGAGTGAGGGCCTGGCCCTGAAGGTCAGATAAAACATCTCGAAGTCCTGGGGAGAGACCCATTCACAAGAAGTGCCATGGATTTGTAAGGACCAAACCCACAACAGAAGCTTGGCTGATCTGTGGCTCACGCTCTCAACAGGGCGCCCATCGTGTGTACGTCTCATGCAGGCGATTACATTGTAGAAATGATGGGTTTTCATGTCAAGGAAACCCAGCAAGGAAACCCAACTAAACAACCAAGTTTACAAAATAAAAAATGAAACAGGCTGGGATTACCTGACTTACACAAGAAGTTTTAATCAGGGACTTTTTTCGGCGAGGCCAAAGCATCAGGCCCCCCCGTGAGGATCTCCTGGTGGTAGGACCCAGCCGAAACTGAGGGCCCACTATCGGTGGGTGCTGTGCTCCGTGCTGTTTTCTCGCTGTCGCCCCCTCACCCGTCCTACCAGTGGAGGCCTCCATCTGTTCCGTGTTGCAGATGCAGAAACTCAGAGGGGGTTAAATCACGTGTCCATCCCATGGTCAGGGAGGGCCCATGCAGCTCTCATGGCACCCTCTTACCGTGGGTCCCCAGGGCCGAGGACACCAGCCTAGTGTTTTAGAGACGGCTCAGCATGGATTCTTTGGGCACTCACGTCTTAGCTGTAAAGCCCTCAAAAGACCAGCGGGGTCTCGGGACTAAGTCCCGGCCCCACATACCTTTATTAAGGAAGAAACGGGGTTGGGAGAGGAGTCTAGTTCTCGCAAAGGCTCCTGTCTAGTCTAACCTGGGGGAAATCGAAGAAAACACTTTAGCTCTAGAGGAAGATCAGAAGGCCAAGTGGAACACCAGACAAAGGGGAGGGGCTTGAGGAAATGCCACAACTGCTGTTTCCCCTTCTCCCTGGGCAGCCTGTCTGGTCCTCCTCTTGGCAGGGCACCAGAGGAAACCCCAGGGGTCCATGTGGTTGTTCAATGATGATCAGGGTACAGGACAGAGACATCAAGGGGGGCCCAGATGCATGAGATTCCCATGCCCGCCCATGGCCGGGAGCAGGGACTGCTGCCACGGTGACCTCACGGCACAGGTGGGGTGGAACAGAGGCTCCCGGCCAGCACACACAGAGGCCTCTTCCTCCCTTCAGCCCACAGGGCCCGCAGCATCTTCCTTCTCAATCCCTGTGACATGGCAGTGGACACCATGCTGTTAGGAAGGGCTGGGACCTGGTGCTGGCAGAGGCGGGAGACGACCCCCACCCCGATCCACGATCAGGAGCAGCATGTGCGGGCTCTCACAGGCACTTCTGTCCTGGCCACGGGATAGAAGGGGGACCCAGGTACAACACCCATACCGGGACACACGGAGGCGGACGGACACGCTACCGGCAAGTCCTGGAGCGGACAGGAGTTCCCGATCGGCGTCGGCGATCAGACTGTGGCAGGCGTCAGCTTCTTCATAATTTGGGTGGAAGAGGAGGCCTGTGACATCTGAACTGAGCTTGGAAGTGAGGGTCCCAAGTTTGACGAGCCCAGGAGAAGGTGTTCAGGGCAGAGGGAGCAGCACAGGCAAGGCTAGGGTGTCTGGGACCAGGGGGCTGTGTGGTGCGGGGACAGTCCCAGCGGTGAGTGGGGAGAGTTCATGAGAAAGGCAGAGGGGGCAGCTTTCGCTCTACATTCCTCAGAGCCACTCCGGGAGCCTGTGGAACATTCCAGTAGCACATACCACCTGTGTTTATGGGGCCGACAACTTCCACCACACTCCAGCTGCAGGAAGGCTGTGTGGCACCCCAGGTGCTGGTTTGGGAACAGAGCCCTAGGAACTGTGGACCCTGCCCCAAGGGGCTCCCAGGCCTGGAACTACAGGAGGGCAGCACGCCCCGTGTGGGGCCAGCACAGCCTGCGAGCCACCCAGGGTTGGGCATGTGCAGGCCTTCGATAAATGCCATGTAAGGGCGACAACCACGGGTGTGCTCCCAAGCCCTCCCAGGCCTGCCATTTTGGGGGCAAACATCTGGAGGAGGGGACTGTCCTTGCAGCCCCCAAGGGCAAGGTGCACACACGTCTGGGGCGTTTGGAATTACCGGGAGACGCGTCGGCTCCTTACCACCCAGCAGGGATGCCATGGCGCCACCGATGGGGCCAAACATCCCCAGGCCTCCCTGAAACACGGCCCATTTTACGGATGAAGAAACAACGAGAAGAGAAAGCAGGACCCAGGTTACCGCAGCTCAGAAGAGCCATGGAGGTGTCCAGACTGAGGACCCTCCCCAAGGGCTGAGACCCCCACTGCCGTGCATGGGATCGGACGTGCTGCCAGTGTGGACAGACCGGGCAAACTGCAGAGGGCCTCGGGGGCTGGTGGGCGCACCGCACCGTCGTCACTGTCATCCGGGCTCCAAGAGGGTCGCTGGGCTGTGACACACAGAGCTCTGGGCTCAGGGCCGGAGGTCAGGGGTCCCGGCTCTCCTCTCTGAGCCTCGGTCTCCTCTTCTTCTAAAGGTGACCCCAGTGGCCCCCAGAAGCCTGCCTTGCTACTCAGGGGACAGGGACTGTCTGGGCAGAGCCAGAGAAGTGCCAGCAAAAATGAAGGGATCTGGCATCACTGGGGAAGAGAACACAGATGCGCACGAGCAAACACGGCAGGTTTTGTCTGAAAACCCGAATGGGAATCACCTTCCAGGGTCAGGAACAAACGTGGTGAGACCACAAGGAAAGGGGCACTCCAGACAAGGGGGCGGGGCCATGCCGTGCAGTGGGGGCCTCAGGGGACATGGAGCATACCTGTCCGAGCTCCCTACTCCAGCCGTCCCAGCCAAGGATGGCTCTGCACATGGCCGGTGTCTCCTGGGGGGCAGAGTCACCCTGGGTCGGGAACACCGGAGGTGGTCGTCCGCCAGCTGGCCCCTTCATGGCCAGGGACGCCTGGAACAGGACCCCACGGAGCCCTGCAGGGAGAAGCCATAAGGCCCCAAACCTGCCGTTCTCGGGAAAGGCCACCGGCTCCTCTTCCAAAGGCTGCCGTCAACTCCACCTTGATCTCCTCCTCACGGGATCTGGCTCCCCTGGGCACCTGTTCCCATGAGAGCACCTTCCGGGCTGATCCCCGCCCCCCCCCCCGAAGGTGACGGCCACAGCCGTGTGCGCCCTGGTAGAGAACCTGGGCTGACCACGTCAGGGGGCTGTGGCAGCATCCTCGAGAGCCTGGCGTGCCCCCCCCTTCCAGCCCTCCCCGCCCCCACACTGCTATTTTCCCCCTACACTACCCTGGCTAGCCCCAGTCAGCCGCACCCCTGCTCTCCCCCTCACCATGCTCTGCTCACCCCCAACATGGCTCTCTCTATCCTAGGCAGACACCCCGAAGACAGGACAGCCCAGCTCCCCCAGCAGGTGGGCCCATGAGGGCTAAGGCAATGCTTCCTGGTCCACAGAGACGCTCTGCCCACTCCCTCAGGAGGCCTACACCAACCCCACATCGCGTTCTCTGCCTGCACACAGCTGTGGAGCCCGTGCCCGACGCTTGGCTGTGGCCTCCAGCCCCTCCCCCGGGTTGGCCCACCCTGGCTCCTTGGTGTCCCCAGGAGGCGGGACACCACGCCCAGAAACAGGGCACAGAGGGCGGAGGGAGGTTCATCCAAGACCGTACAGCTGGCCGTCGGCGGGGCCGGGAGCCAACTGGGCCGCTCTGGCCCCAGTGCCAGACCCCAGGAGGTCACACCTATCTGCTTCGGTTACCCTGTTTGCTGTTTGTACACAAAATAAACTTGCCCACCCTCTGCAGCTCCCAAAGGGCAGGCCTGGTTCTGGGCAGATCTAGAAGCACCTGTGGGGTGAAGGTGAACCCCTCAGAGCCGGCTGCAGACACGGGTTGCTGACCCCCCGCCGAGTCCCGAGCCCAGCATCCATGAGTGGGTGGGAACCGTGTGTCTTGCACTTAGGTTCCCAGTGCGGGGCGACCCCGGTGCAGGGCCAGGGCCAGGGCTGGTGGGTGACCAGAAGCTGCACACGCATCTCACAGATGGGGAGGCCGAGGCCCATGCGGGGACGGCCCCGTTCCCACGGCGGCAGGAGCCCAGGAAAGACGGGGCTGAGGGGCTCCTCTCTGCAGACAGTGGCGTGGAGGGAGGGTCCCAGGGAGGATCCTGGGGAGGCCACACCCCACCACGTGCCCACAGGAGCTGCTCAGCACACGGAACTCCCTCCCAAATTTTTCCGGGGCCCTGGGCTCCAGCTGTGTCCCTCCCTTCTCTGGATCTCGGTGCACAGAACAGGTTGGAAGAGACGCCTGGACGTGTCCATCCTCGGGCCACACGGGAGGGGCCGCATTCGGGTGAAGGCCACGGCAGCAGCGAGCATCAATAACGGTCATCAATGTTACTACTACTGACTGTCCGCGGCACCAACGGCTGTGGGCTCCCCAGCAGCTGTCTGCGCGGGGCCCGTGGCCCTGTGCGTCCATGCCACATGGAGAACTCCTGCCCCCAAATAAACTACACGGTCAGGCGCGTCATCATAGAGGCTCAGAGACTGAACTGCCCCAGATCGCACAGCAAGGAAAGCATGGAGCAGCTAGAGTCCCGGGCCAGCAGCCTCCAGTGCCGTCCCCTGGTCACCCCACACACAGCCCCGGGCAGGTGCAGGGAGGCCAGCCCGCCGCTGGGTCAGAGCGACAGCGCCCAGCCCCGGCCCCCAGCCCCCAGGCCACGCCAGTCCCACCCTGTAGGGCAAGGGGAGCAAGCAGGATGTTTCCCAGGAGAGAGAGTGTGGCAAACTCATGAACCTGAGGACAAAGTAGGTGCTCAATAAAACACATCCCACCCTGCATCCCTCTCCGAGCGGGTATTTCCCGGATGGGAGCTCCCTCCCCACCAACCACCTGTGCTAGAACTTGGGAAAGCACACCTTCGAGAATTCGAGGCAGAGGCACTCGTGGTGCCTCCATTGGTTAGGTGTCTGCCTTTGGCTCAGGCCACGATCCCAGGGTCCTGGGATCAAGTCCCTGCCTCCCCCTCTGCCTGCCGCTCCCCCTGCTTGAGCTCTCTCCCTCTGACAAATAAATAAATAAAATCTTAAAAAGATAATCATCATTTGAGAGTGATCTCCGGCTGGCTGGCATTAGACACGGTGAATATGTGAAGATGTATTCGCGTCACTGGTGCGTTTGGAACCTCCTGCATGGCTGAAGTTTGTAACCCGGGGAGGCAGGCTGGTGGCGGGCAGGGCACGTAACTGGACCCAGTCCGCTGGTTTTCATTGGGGAATGTCCGTTCCTTAGACGGCCCTTCCCTGCTTCCTGCTCGCTGAGTTCCAACCAGTCATTCGTTCAAAACGGACAGAGGCTGAGGCTGTGCGCGGGGGCGACCACACGCACTAGCGGTCCACGCACGCTCCAGCAGGGAGGGCGCCCCAGGGGCCACACTCGGAGAGGCTGCAGGGCTGAGAGGGAGGCCTAGAACAGGGGCTGAGGTCCGCCTGCCTGAAAGCCAGGGCTGTGAGCAGTGGGGCAGGAGGTATCCTGGAGAGGGAGGCAGGGGGCACTGGGCCTATGGAGCTGCCCACGAAGGAGAACTACGGGGCACAGGAGTGTTCATACAGCCCAGAGGCGGGCAGGCTGCTGCCTGGGGACAAGGAAGGGGACGCGGAGCCTGGGCTGAAAGACAACAGATGATCCAGCCGGAGACATACTCAGCCTGGATCACACCAGGGCTCACCTCGGGGGATGGAGGGAGCCTGAGCCCAAGCTGGGCCTTCAGGAGCAGGTGGGACAGGCCCCCTTACAAAATCAGAAAGTCACAAACAGAAGAAAATGACCATGTACTTGCAGACGGGGGTGGTGAGGGAGGGGTGGGAACAAACCTGGGGAGCACTGGAAAGGGCATACTCAAGGAAATGGTGAGGCCACCTTACTGGAGGAGGCAGGCAAGGCCCTGAGTGCCATGGCGAAGGACTAGGACAGTTGCCCACGGCCAGCGCTGACCAAACCTGCCATGTGGAAGCCAGCACGTCCTGGGAAGGAGCTCAAGAGCCAGCTCCACGGAGGGCCCAGGGCCAGGTGAAAGGACCCGGCAGACGCAGGGCTCCTCAGCACCCCTGAGAGGCAGGTGAGGACCGTCCCCTGGAGCAGCTGCACCTGTCACCCTCAGCCCTGACAAGCCCTGGGACCACCGCCCCTCAGCGCACTCTGGAGCCTGTCAGAGACAAGAGGACGCTGGGTCCTCTTTGTCCTGTTCCGTTTTTAACAAAGCCTAGAAAGCTGAACCACCAGCAACACTAAATTCAGGAGCTGGTCTCGGATCAGCGGGACCTAATGGGCTCTCCAGGGGGTGGGGTGCGAAGAAATGCCGCGGCGGCCCAGCATCGCGTCCCTCCCCGCTGCAGCAGCTGGCACAGACCAAGGAGGGCGGCCTCGCTCTACCCGCACTTTGTCCGCATGGGGCCCGTCCTGGTGTCACAAGTCATTAGGTACAAAGCGGACTAAACTTACATTTCTAAATTCAATTAAGCAAATAAAAGTTGTTGGCTTTTGCATAAACACTCCAAGGTCTAGAGCATTAAGATCCTGAATGTGCTCCAAGCAATTTTAATCAATTAAACCATAACCTGACTTCGTGGGGGTGGGGGGACACAAGCACCCGGAGGCCTTGAAGCCACAGACATGAGGTCCTCTCTGCTGCACCAAAAAGCAGCCCTTCGGGACGGACCCCAACAGTGTCTCTGGGGGACCGCCTGGCCTCGAACATATTCTGCATGACGGGGAGCTCACCACCTCGCTGGACGCCATGCTCCGTATGCCACCGGCTCCAACCATAAACCAGGGGCTCTGGATTCTGCGGAGCTTGCACTTCTCCATCTTTATCTTCTACTTCGGGCCGTCACTCTGCCCCCAGACATCCCCTGAGACCCCTGAGGACGGTGGCACACACTGCCACCAGGTCAGGTCCCTTGAGTCTGTCATTCAAGAATGAGGGTCCGGCACCAGGATCTGCCCGGCCCTTACGCCCGGGACATCCAGCGCCCGCTCCGTGCTGTGTGGGCTGTGCCAGGAAGGACACAGAGGCAGGCTAGCTGGAGCTTTTAGTGTCGACTCTGCTTCCACCTGCTTTTTACACCCATGAGTGCTGTCCCTGCTTGTGGGAGAACTCGCCATCCCCAGCACCGCCCTGCCTCGCCCCAGCTTCTGCAGCAGCCCCTCCTTCTGCTCTCAGCACCACAGGGAGCAGGGGCCCGAGCTCTACAGGAGCTGCCAGCGTCCACGGCCATTCAGCCTCGCCATGGAAACGCACAACATCCCACCCAGGAAAGAGCGTCACAAGTGCACTTCAGAGGCGAGACACTTCCTCTGAGACCCAGCGGATGGGTAATGCATCTCGAGCCCTGAGAAAGGCTCATAAAAATAATTCATGCACGTTGTAAAAATTTGGGGAAAATACCTAAAAGTATACAAAGAATGTAAAAATGACCTATAAACTCAGCACCCTGCGCTTAACCACAAAGACGGCTCTATTTCCTGATAGTACTTTTTCCACTTTTTTTTTTAACTGGGATCATACAGTACTTATATTTTTATATCCTTGTCACTTTGTTTTATGTCGTAAGAATGTTTCCAATTTATCCACCCATCTGCCTTTTAAATAGTTGCCTAGTACTCCAGCCCGGGCCTCCCACAGTCCGCCTCCCCCACTCCTGCTGCGGGAAGTGCGGCTTGTGATCAGGACACAGTGAACCTCTCCACTCACAGATCGTCACTGTTTGAACAGACAGTTCTCTGACTTGTCACTTGAGGGAACCCTCACTGACGACGGCCAGTCCGGCTCCCCTGTGGACTTCTCCAAGTCATTCTGCATTTTTTTAATCATCAACAGTCACATTTTGTCACGTTCATGGCTAATCCTAGGAAAAGGACCAGAGCGGTCTCACATCTGGGGAGCCCCTGCAGGTTGAGCCCCTAGGGTATCCTAAGCAAGGGCCCCAGGGCTGTGCCCAGACACTGCAGAGGCACAGAGCTTTTAGTCCTTGAAAGGACTCCCTTTAGCATAAACTCAGCCAGTAGAGAGCTGGAAGGAAGAAGGAGGTACTCGATGCTCTGTAAACATCTGTAAGAGGACGGCCCTCTGAACAATGCATTGGGAGGACTTGGGGATGAGGGTTAATAGACAGAAAGAGGGAACTGAATTTGAAGCAAAGACATTCAAATCAGTAGTGTGGCTGGACCCTAGACCCATCCCCAGGTAGGCCTGCCAGACCTGGAGCATCACGTTTTACCCCACAAAGGAGGGTCACCAAGCACAGTGATATCAGTCAACGTGGCTTCCTTAAAACACATGAAGAAACCAGAGCAAGTTCTTTCTGCCATAAGAAGAGGCTTTCCCTGACTCAGAGTTTACTAAGATATCATCAAAATCAGAGCCCATGCAACTACGGGTTTGTGTTTTCTTTGTCTTGGACAGAAGGGCATTTAAAGAAAACCCAAAAAGGTAATGTCTTAGGGATATTTTTTTATGTAAGGTCATTATGGGCCCCTAATGCTCCCCTGGAACCCAAGTGCACTCTGGGACCGTCCCCTGGAAAGCGAGGTGAGGGTCTAAGAGTGACTATGGGACTCTGCCATGCACACTGCAGATCCTGACGGCCAGAGTGGACCCCAGCACTACACACCAAAATGCCTTGGATGTGGTGGCTTTATCAGCTGCCTCTTTGAGAAGGGGGCCCCTAAATGGCATGTACCAAATACCCCCTTGTGCTGAGTTGTCTGTCTTGGGCTGGGAGTGGCTGGAGGGCAGGGCTAATGGTCTGAGCCTACCTCACTCCTAATAGCCACTCTGATGCCTGACACAGAACAATCAGTAACACGGGCTGAAGTTTTTTAAGTGGGAGACTTTCAGCACTCACTTTCTCACCCTTGCTCTACCAGTCTTGGTAACAGAACCGACTGGGGCCCACTGATGGCGCCAGCCACTGACACCAGGCAAACGGAATACATTCCGCTCCTTTCACAAAGCCACACTTGCTGGCCACAGGCCACTGGAATGGCTCTGTACTCTGCTCTTCCCCGACCCACCCCACAAGACAGGAGGGGAGCTCTTCCCTTGAGCTGTGCTGCCACAAGGTCCTGAGCAGGGCTTGGCTGGGTCTCTGGGGCCCCCAGGGGTCTGGGGCCAGGGTGCCCCTCTCCACAGCCCAAGAAGCAGTCTTCAGAGGTGACCAAGCCAAGACTCAGGGGCCATCTGCGGTGGACAGACCTGTGTCCACCAGGGAAGAAAAGCTCAGTGTCCCCTCTCCCAGTGCCAGAAGGATGAGGGGCTGGTCTTCGCTGGGGGCAGAGGAGAGGGCCACGTGCAAGGAAGCTGGCTACCCCAGCAGGCGGGAACCGGCAGCCAGGCATGCGCACCCCGTCCATACCTGGAAAGTCATTTGACTTTGTAAGCAATCTCTCAGAAGCAGAAGGCATTACTGTCGCTTTTATAACTAAAACGGGTAGGATGCTGAGACGGAGGCCTTAGTGGATAACCCACTTCTCACTTTGGGGCATTCGCTGCCGAACAGACAGAATTGAGACCCACAAGGAGAAAAGCCCCATCGTTTGGGAACAATCCCTGAGCAGCTGGCCCTCATCCCTGTCTCAGCCCCCGGCCCCCCGGGAGCCCCGAGGAGAGCCCCTTGCTGCTGTGTCCGGAAGGACGCACCCTCCACGTCTTGGAGCCCGGCTCTGCGAGTGCCGCTCTGTGGTCGATCGCTCCCTCTTGGAGAAACTAAAGGAGCGCTTTTGAAGCTTGTCATTATTTGTCACCTCCACAGTTTACTCCCATTGCCTACAAGATCAATACATCACCGTTCCACGGCTGCCAACAGTGAGTGGGCACGGCCACGCAGCCCTGCAAAGTCTCCCCAGGAAGAATGCGTTTCCCGCTGCCCACTTCGTGCGCTTGCAAATTTCACATCTCCAAGCACAGAGACCAAGTACAATCAGGTCAGTCGTCATTTGCCCGACACCACCAAGTTAAAGACACCGGGTAACTAGATCAGCCAGCCGGGATGTTCCCACTCCAGGCGGGAGGCCCAGCTACCACCCAGGCTTACGAGAACAACTAAAAACAGCCACCCTCCTCAAATGCCACCGCCCTCGCCATAACCAAGATAAACAAACTTCACCTATTTCGGGTTTTTTTTCTTTTTTTCCTTTTTTTTCAATTTCAGAATGCGCAGTATACCAACAGGGCTGGGATGCATTTCACTCTTGACTGGGTACAGTAAGATTGCTAATCAGGATTACTTGATTCAGTCAACACTGATTTCAATAAAAAGACCCAAAAAATTATCATAAATATAGGGAAAGTGCGGGCGGCGGTGACAGGTGATTAAAATCTCATTCGCTTGGAGTCAGCCTGCTTCATGGAGGCAGAGACGGGTCAGTCCCGATTCTGTCGCCGTGATCGTTATCAGTGCGTCTGCCAGCTACTTCTGAGCACGGGCACGCGCGGGCACAAGAGGAACCACAGACGGCATCACGGGGCCCTGCAGGGGTGCGGGCGCTAACACGTGCAGAGCGACATGGGACAGAGCGCCGGAAGGGCGCCGAACACTCCGGCTGACGGCATTTAGGGCTATTTCAGGGACGGAGACCGGCCTGCTTACCAGCACAGATGGCATTCGTTCACAGAATCAAAGCAACTCCTTTACACACAAAAGGAGGAGAAAGGGCCTTGAGCCCCTCAGAAGCCACAGAGGGTCAAGTAGGCCTGGTGAGCAAGCGGGGATCCTGTTCCCAGCCCCAATGGAACTCTGCCGGCCCCACTGGGGAGCATGTGAGGCAGTCTAAGACCCTGATGCCTCAACGTATTTCCTCTGCTCATGTCACCACCCAGACCCCAGTGGAGCCCTACTGTGTCCTCCAGCAGGGTCAGAGCCTTCCGGGAAAGAGCCAGGGTGTGGACAGGGACAGTGCTACGGACAGCTGGGCACCCCGTCACCCCTGCATGCCAATGTCAACCACTGGCATGATCTGCCCAGGGGACCTGTACCAGGCTTTCTGATCCGACCCCTTCCCTCCTCCCCCTCCACCCCACCTCTCCTGCGGTTTCATGGTCCCGGGGAGCACCATCCCCTGGGAGCAGAGCCCTCTGCTCCTGAGCCCTACCCAGAGCAGGGTTACCAGACTCACAAGTGAAACCATAGGACACCCGGCGGAATCTGCCTTTCAGACAAGCAAGGACTAAAGTTTTAGGATAAGTATATCCCAAATATTGCATGAGATATACTTATCCTAAAACCTTGGCCCTTGCTTGTCTGAAAAGCAGACTGCGCCCGGCGTTCTGTGTTTTGCAGGGCAGTCCCAGCCCTGACTGCGAATCACGCCCTCCTCTCCAACCACTGTGCCTAAAGGCCCATCTGTCTGTCTGCCTTGGAGCATCACCTCCATCCCTCAAGACCTGAGAGGCCTTCCCGCTCCCCAGGCTGCAGCATCCCTTCCTCCTGGGCTCGCCAAGGGGCTCAGAGCAGACCCCCGTCCAGTGCTTGGTGCAGGCGCGGCCAAAACGGAGGCGGCCTTGGGTTCCTTGGGGGCACTTGTCCCTTGTCCACAGTAGGTGCTCAGTAAGTCACCAGGGACTCTAACTGAGGCCCCTTGCAGCATGCAGGGCATTCGTGGGCGCTTCTTGCTGGATCAGGCCCTCCCAGGCGCTCCCTGCTCCTCTCTGGGTAATTGTTTGAGGCTGGCTCATTTGCATACTATTAAGTTGCACACTTAGTGCGGGGCGGGGAGTTTCTAAGTTCACTCCCTCTCGTTTCCCTCCAATTTCCGCCTGTTCCCTCACCAGCTCCTTCTGCTCCTGCTGAGAGAAGCCTGGAGGCTGCGAGCAAGGTGAGTGCTTCCACAGGCACCAAATCAGCTGACACCACTAGTTCCACACTCGGTTCTTAGTGTCCCTCCTGTGGCCAGACCTGAGGTCAGCAGGATGCACAGTTGGCACGGTGGAGCCTGAGGCCCGCCCTCACAGAAGTCCAAGTTCATTCTGCATGCAAAGCCAGGCCTCTGGAACCTTCTAGAACCTTCTAGAGCCCTCTGGAACTCAGCACATCATGTCCGGATCAGAAGGCATACCATTCTTGCCTTCAACAGCTGCCTGTTTGTGTGCCTGGAGGTTATCTGGTCAGAATGTGGGAGCCCCAGGAATCCCTACTGTCCTCATCAGAGAGCCCGACCTAGGGAGCAGGAACAGGAAACAGCACCCTGGGCTGCTTTCTTACAGGGGAGACTCAGGAGGGCTGCCTCACACTGCTAACACCAGCACCCAGAGTGGAGTCTGTGATGAGCCACCTGAGACCTTCTCAGCCATCTGATGGGGATGATGGGTCACACTGTGCCTGGCGTGGTGTGAGAGGGAGGACCCAGGGCCATCATCCCAGACACAGGTGAGTCCTTCTGCCTCTCCTATGAACACCAGCCAACAAGGATCTCCTTGAAGGCACGAGAGGGGCCCATACCCGTGGGGTTCTGGACCAAGAACAAGCTTCACAACTAAATACAAGGCCAGGAGCTCAAGGGGAAGGGCTAGACACACCCCCCCAACGAGGCTGACATGCTCAAGGCTGGCAGCACCTCCCAAACAGGCCGTGGTGCTGGGCACCAACAGTCTTCACAGCCACCATTCCTAGCAAGAGCCCAGCCACGGTAGGTGATCATCGGTGCAGACAAGCCCAGAGACCTGACCCACACACAGAGGGTCACTGTCACAGGGGACTCAGAGGCCTGTCCAGCTCAGACCACAGTCCCCGCTTCACTATGCGAGCCACGGCAAGGGACCACGGGGAGAGAGGAGAGCTCAAGACCCAGGCAGATGATGGGAGAGGCCAAGATCAGCCCTAGGCAGGACAGGCCCACAGAACCCCCAAGCGCACCAGGGGCCCCTCCTCCACCATCCGCCCCCCAGAGGGCGAGGCTTCCTAGAGCCCCACCCCCCACACAGCCTGTGCCCAAGGCTGGCTAGATGGCAGGGGCCACAGGGACAGTGCAGCACAGTCTCCAACAGCACCGACTGGAGTTACAAACCCACAGAACCGTTATGGAATTAGCAGACCTACGACTGCAGCCCCAGCGTATAAAGTCCTCTCTCGCCGCTGACGCTACACAACAGCCCGGGTGGGTCCCCCTCCCTGGAGGCGAGGCCAGGACTTGGCCCAGGTCACCAGCTTGTACCAGGTGGGCTCTGCCCACTCTCCCCTGCCACTGCGCATACCTCTGATCTGTCCCGAAGAGCAGGGAGGGCCAGGAGGCGGCCTCTCTCTAGTGATGAGGTCTAAAGCTCAGAGCACAGAGCAGTAAGAGAAGGGCGGCCCGGGGTCTAGCTGAGAGGGGGAGGGCACGCGTGGGCTGGGTGCAGGGGGCACTGGCACAGCAAGGTCCGGGGAGCGGACGTCCACAGGAACAGACGGGTCTGGGGGGTGCCCGCTTTGCCAAGGAAATCCCTAACTCTGTAGAAGGTTGTGCCCTGGGACCTGCCAAGTGCTGGGCTGCACGTGGCTAAGCCCCACAGGTGCACGTGGCGGGCTAGGACAGGAGACCCAAGGGTCAGCCAGCCGCACCAGAGAGCAGACGGGATCCCTGGAAACCGGAGACGGCGGAACACACCCATGCCTCGGAGCCAGTGGGAACCCGCACCTGCACTCGGGATCCCACAGCTCAGAAGTTCTGAGTGGCACGGAGCTCACAGCCGGAACAGGACGGGGCCTGGAGTCCCAGAGCCAGGGGAGCCTCCAGTCTGGGCAGCAGGTGGGGCATGTCCCACGGCACGAAGAGCAGAAGGATGAGCAGTTGGGTACCCCAAAGTTCAGAGAAGCTTCCTCCCTGCCCCGGGGAGGTGCCAGGGGATCCGAAGCAGAAGAGGTCAATGGACCCCAGTAAGAAAAATGAGCGGGCCTTATGTCCCATTCCCAGCTTTCAGACACATCGGCCGTGTTGCAAACCCAGGCTCCCACTGGAGGCCCCATGTGCTCATCCACATGGGTGCATGCGTGCCAAGGGGCTCCCCATGAGCTTGGGGCAGCACCACAACTGGGGATGCTGGGGAGGAGAAAGAACACCCATCCCTCACCTCCTGGGTGGTCCTTGGTCTTGTCTGTCCCCGCACGGAATCTGGGTCCCAGCTGGGGTCCAGCAGACACCCCCTCCCCCCACCATGGCCCACCTCCAGGCCAGCCAACAGGAGCCACTTCAAGGAAGCCCCAAGTCCTCCCCAAAGCCAGCGATCCCCCATGACGCCACACCTGACCATTCCTGAGGGACTTCCAGGTGAAACCCCTCCTTCCAGCCTCTTGTACCATCTCAGCCCTCTAAAAGGTGAAGCAGGATGAAAAATCACCCTTTTCCTAAATGTTGTTTTCTCTTAAGTGGGCACAGGGACCAATTTTGACAAAACACGGGAGTCAGAAGACTTAAAAGCAGCACAAGCTCTTTGCGTTTGCACCACATACACAGTCTGTCCCCAGATTAGGCAGACTGTGCAGAAGCCCCCACAGAAGCCTCCTTCGGGAAACCCAGGGAGAACCTTTCTACCACTCAGGCATGTTTTCTGCTGGAGGCCGCTCCAAGAGGGTGCCCTGGTGCCCTGCACATGGCTTTCCCAGGGAAGCCCCCTGGTAAATATCCAGCATTCTGTTCTAGAATGAAAACCAGTGGGTCTTTTTTATTTTACGTTGGTGGGGTAAAAAGGACAGGATGAGACCTTTGGATAGGCAGGACAAGCAGGCAGGAGTGCGGCCACCTGGCAGGGGACAAAGGGCCATCCTCACCAGGGGCCACCTGAGAGGGAGGACTGATGACTAGAGGACCAGAACACTCACACTCGTGAAGCACTTAAAGACCACCGAGTCAGGGAGGAGAAGGCACGATGCTCTCCAGGACCTTCCTGGCTCCCAAAACCAATCTGGGGAGGGGGAAGAGCTCTGGGGGGCTGGGGGAAGCAGGGCGCACCCACGGGCCAGCCTTCTGGATCCCATCACGCTGACAGAGGATGAAGACGTGGCTCACAGAAGTGGACACTTGGCATCTGATAACTCAATTATCCCAACTTGATCCTTTCAAAGCCTCCTTGAACCTCTGACCTGTCCCGCACAAACAAGGCCTCTTTGTGTCCCTCTCCTTCACATGGAACATGCCACAGTCACCCCACTGCACAAGATAACTGGACACTCGCAGCCACTCTGTTTCTGAAACGGACAGTCTCACCCAACCCGAAGGCAGTGCTGACGCCCGGTAATGGCACAGACAGTTTTCTAAGACGGTTCTTTGCAGGAGCAGAGGGGACAGAACAAAGCCACATTAAAGCCGGCTTCTTGGGGAAGGAAGCCAGCATCTGATTGGCAGCCTCATTGTCCTCCACCACTGTCCCTGCTGCCACTCACCCCTCCCCCTGTTCAGTGGCCTCCCTGTCACTTCACAAGGGACTGACAACATGCTGAGAACTGGTTAAGATCTGAAAACAGGGGCGCCTGGGTGGCTCAGTTGGTTAAGTGACTGCCTTCGGCCCAGGTCATGATCCTGGAGTCCCGGGATCGGGTCCCGCATCGGGCTCCCAGCTCCACGGGGAGTCTGCTTCTCCCTCTGACCTTTTCTCCTTTCACGCTCTCTCTCACTCTCTCTCAAATAAATAAATAAATAATATTTTTTTTTAATCCTGAAAACAGGTGCGCATGGGTGGCTCAGTGGGTTAAGCCTCTGCCTTCGGCTCAGGTCATGATCCCAGGGTCCTGGGATCAAGCCCCACATCGGGCTCTCTGCTCAGCAGGGAACCTGCTTCCTCCTCTCTCCCTGCCTGCCTCTCTGCCTGTGATCTCTGTCTGTCAAATAAATAAATAAAATCTTAAAAAAAAAAAACCTGAAAACAGTAACAGGACTTAAATCCACATAAACAACTCCAGGCTTCATCAGGAGTAGAACTAAGGAGCAAAGACACGGAGCGTCCTCACCGCGGCCGTTCTTACCATGGCTCCTTCGAGGCAGGGGAAGCTCCCCACGCATTAAGTTTCCTGCTCTTTTGTTGTCCTTTCATTTTGTTTCTGTTTGACCAAATTCAGGGGAAAGTGGTTCACAGGAAACCAGGTCAGCGCCAGCCAAGGACGGACGCCGCAGCATTCGCATTCGCTCCGAGAGACGCCCATGGCGCCCTCCCTGCACCTCTGCCTTTCCCTAGTCGTGGAGCTTCGGCAGACGGAAGCCCTTCCAGGACTTCTCACCATGAATGGAATCAGGATTCCACGTGGAACTAGAAGCCGAGGTGTCCGCGGCAAACTCGGGTCACACACAAGCTGACGTCGGACAACGTGTGCATTTCTGCGGGGCCGAGGACGGTACCGGCTCCGTCGCCGCACGTGTGCAGAGACCTCTGATGACTGCCCTCCGACGCCTCCATCAGGGCCCGTGGGCGCGGGGTCCTGGATGAGAGGGTCTCCCGTGTCCCGCCCGCCTGCAGCCCCCTCCAGAGAGAACCCCTCCTGGTGCCTCTCCTTGGACGGGGATGCTCTCGGCCAGCGGCACCTCTGAGTGCAGAGCTCCAGACGCATGACAGGAGCCCAAACGCTCAAATACACCCAACGGACCCAAGTCCACACCCACATGCAGACCCACGCCTCTGTCCACACAAACTCTCCACAGGGACAGCGGGGCCGCTCTGTGGACACGTGTGCACACCTACGACCGCCCGTCGCACACCGCCCTTGCCCTGCTTCGTCTTTCTCGGACCCCAGCCTGTGAGACGTCATCACAAATCCCCTCTGAGGGGGCAGAGCTCCCCCAGGTCCTACCAGCAGCTCAGACTCGAGTGCCTCAGGCCGCCAGGACGTGAGTGCCACACGCCTCCTGGGGCTACAAGGGGCAGAGTCACAAGCACCCTCACAAAAAGGGGTAAATGGATGAAGAGGCCCCCAGTGTTCGGGGTTCAAATCCTTGCCGCACCCCTTCCCAGCTGAGTGACCTCAGATAAGCTTCTCAAGGTCCCCAGACCTGAGGGGTTACCATATTATCAACGGATCTGGGCTACTGGAGGCCTATCCCTCGGTAAGCGCACAGAACACGAGCCACTCTTGCTTTACCTAGTTACGGTGTCAGAATCGGCACAATGGGGCTGCCGCCGCATCCACCTCTCACACTCGCTGAGAAGGGAAGCAGGCAAGGGAGTGGGAGACGCAGCCTTGCCCTGTCCTGCTGACAACTGGGAAGGTCTCAGAGCCTCCTCCCCAACGAGGGGTGGCCCAGGAAGGACCAAGGTGCACACCCACACCAGAAACCTATCACCGGGGCCTTCTCTGACACCCACCCCTCACCCCTGCTGGCCTGGGCGCCCAAGGCAGGTCACGAGCAGCTGCAGGCCTGGGGCCTCAGTCTAGAGCTGCCCCAGGAGGAGCAGGTCCATCCACCTGTCAGGAGATGAGCCTGTCCGCTCCCTGGAATGTCTCTTGGAAATGGGGTAACAAAGCAGGAAACATAAACCAGCCTACCTCGATAGGTAGGTCGAGAGGAGAGAAGTCACCACTAAGTTCGGCTGCTGGCAGGCGTCAGATTGGAGGGAGGAAAGGACCTTGTGGCGGCTTAGTGAGACTTAGCAGGGATATCAGCTTACAGGGCAGCGGAGGGTGTCAGGACAAGCCAGGCCGGGGCTCCGGGCCCTCGCTCTGCAGCCAGAGGAGGGGGAGCCTCAGAACGTGTGGCTGGACCAACGCACACTTTGTTCTGCCTGGGTCGGCACACACGGGCTGCCAAGCATGGAAGGCCCACAGAAGGAGCCGAGCAGCCTCTCCTGAGGCCCAAGGGGGCCTCGGCTTCTAGAACATCCGCACCTAGGAACGGCACCGGCCCCGAGGCACAAAGGGGAATGGGCTGCGGGAGGGGTGGTCTGGGGCCGCAGCCATGAGGCTTTTGGGATGCAGAGCCTGCACTGGGCCTGGGTTTCAGAAAGCAGACACAGGGAGGGACCTCCACGTCCAAAGGGCCATGCATTCCAGTGGCTGAAGCCACGCATGGGGGGGAGGGGAGCAAGAGGTAAAGGATGAGCAGGACTCCGGAGGGCCGGCACCAGCGGGAGGAGCACCGTGACCTGGGGCAACAGAGTCAGTCTGCCCTGCAGGAGGATTTCTGGATGGGGACAGGGACAGGCCCTGGTAGAGGCACCACGGAGCGGCTCTGCAGAAGTGGAAACTCCCACAGGCAGGTAGGGGGGATGGTCGGGGGGGGGCAGACCCTGGCTAGGTTATATCAGGGTCCTGCAGAGCGGGGCCCCATCCAGACACAGTGGAGCAGGGGGAGTTCCCTGAGGCAGCTATGTAGGGAGGGAGGCCACTGATGCAAAACCAGTGTCCCAGGCCTGCTTTCAAGCCCCTCCAGCCATGACAGAAATGCCTCGTGTCATTAGAGCCTGGCCCACATTCAGGGCACAGAGACCTGTCCAGCCTCTAGCTGCTAACGATGGTTTCTGACTCATGGGTGGCTTTTCATTTACAACAACTTTTAGGAAGATAAATCTGTGGTGGTATTTGGGGAGGGGGGATCTACATCTCTGCGGATGGTCAGTGATTTTAAGAACGGCCCCCCAGCGGGGGACACAGTGACTGGGATGGCCAGGCCTATTCTTCAGCCCCACGGGTCTCTGCCCCAGGATGACAATCTAAGACGCACGAATATAAGACCTCTGAAATCACAGAAACAGAAAAAGCACTCGTTTATCACTGATCCCAGTGGGAAATGCTGTAGTTAGGTAAATTCCAAACAAAACAAAACACATCTCATTTGCTACTGCATCCCTTCCAGAGCTCCCAACTGCCCTAGGCCTGTAAGGATGTCCCACAGAATGCAGGACAGCGCCCAGGAGTTCCAGAATCCACAGGTCAAGTCAACCTGCAAAGCAGGTAATTCAGGCCTCGGGGCATTCGGAGAAACAGGGGGGCCCTGGAGAGATGGCATCACTGTTTCGTTGTTGTTGTTGTTTTTTTAATTAAACTCAGAGAGACAAAGATCACAAGTAGGCAGAGAGGCAGAGAGAGAGAGGGGGAAGCAGACTCCCCGCTGAGCAGAGAGCCCGATGTGGGGCTCGATCCCAGGACCCCGGGATCATGACCTGAGCCGGAGGCAGAGGCTTAACCCACTGAGCCCCCCAGGTGTCCCAGCATCACTGGTTTTTGAAGTGCGTGAAAATAACATTTACTTCTTCTAAACAATGCCTGCGTGTTGACAAAGCTAACGACTGCACTGGAACACTTCTCCAGTAAGATCTCATTTTTAAATGAAATCAATGAAACACCGTATTAAATATTTACAACCAACTCTCCTCCCAAACAAATTTAAATGGGTGGGGGGTCAGGGGAGCGTGTGTTTGTGCGGAAAGCTCAGGTAACGGGCTTTCGTCCTGAAAACGGTTCCCCTCATGCTTCACGGACGGCAGACCGCGCTGCGACATTAATTCAGTGACTTCAGTGCTAGACACAGTCTTACGCAAGGTACTTACTTATTCAGTGCTTTCTAATGGACATTCTCCTCCAGATTCCAAAAGGAAGGCTGCAGACAGGACAGATTCCAGACTCCACGATTCTCAACCGCGCGGCCTGCGTGACGGAGGTGGCGGTGTGACCCTTCCCCCACCCAGCTACTCAGAAAGCCAAGTCTTTCTTGCACACAAACAAGGCCAGCCCGGGTGTCCACGCTGCCAGGCGGCCCCTTCATTACAGCGAGGCCTGACCCGCGTTCCTAGTCGGAGGGGAATCCAGTGGCTCTCCACAGACAAATAAACAGCAAATACTTCCAGGGGACAGCCTTGTAGAACTGATTCCTTAATCAACAGTTAAAGAAGCAAATTGGAT
>NW_019154096.1:78364716-78374716 GCF_002288905.1 Enhydra lutris kenyoni
TTTTATTCAGGGCATTAGTAAAAGTTTCCACTCGTTAGAAGATATCGCTTCCATTTCCTTCAAAAAAAAAAAAAAAAAAAAAAAATCCTGTTCCCAGCTCTGATTTGTTAAAAAACAGAAAGGAAACAAGAGTAAAAGCAAGTAATGTAACAGAGAATAAATCAAAACATGATTAAAAAGACCGTAGCAGGTTTCAAATCACGTGCCCCCGGCTTCACCACCTTCAGGTTACTAGACCCTCCATCCTCGCCCTGCGAGGGTCTGCCCTGTCGACTGGTCAACTCTGTTTGACCCCCAGCACACGCAATAAGTTACCATAACACGCAACTCTGAAACAATGTAAATTAGTTACTGCTCACAGTCTAATAAATGGGAACAAATGTGTTTCGGGCTGGAAGGGGGTTCTGGATGCTCTAATTGCTGGGGATAATTATAATGGGGTCTTGGGGAACATAAGCAGTAGCCATGACAAACACCCCCAGCCCAGCAAATGCGCTACTGACCACAAGACTTGTAACAGTCCCTCTTTTTTTTCTTGAGGTTAAATATACTTATAGACCTTGCGTAATTCACGATCATGTATGAAAGCCTGTATTGCAGAGCTTTTTCTTGGATTGTTGTGGGCATGTGATACTCGAGGGGAGCAGAAAGTCCAACACAAAAGCTTTGGTGACCAGCAGAAATGGGAGAGGATCAGCCCTTCATGAGGGCAGCGGGAGAGGGCCGGGTCTCTTTCTGAGCTGCACAAAGGCACACCTCTGGACAGGGAACCTGGCTGTTTATTAACTTGCGTAGCTCATTTATTTGTTCAAAGTAATGATCTTTGGGAAAAGGGCTGTTATATTTAGAACCTGCTTGTCAAATTTAATAAATGATAGTTATTGCCATTTTCTCCCCTGAAAGCACTTTCCCAGATCCTTCTCACCTTCCCTGGGGTCCCCGCCGGCCAAGGACCGATGGGCAGCCCGCATCTCGGTAACTGATGGCTGCTGTCCGGTGGCCGGATCAGGCCGATGACCGCGGACGGTGGGGATGAGCATCACGTCTAATCCAATCCCCCACTTATTTCCTGACCCAATCTTCCTGATGTCAGAGGACGAATCGCTTCATTGAGAAAATGGAAATGGATGGGGGAGCTCCCTTTGGCAGCGATTCCAATAACCAAATATCAGGATGGAGAGACAGGAGAGAGGCTGCTGGGGACCACCCCACCCCGCACACTGATCTGATTTACAAACCTCTCCTAATGTGAACCAAATGCTCTGGGTGTGAATTCATACTTAGCCATAAAACCCTTTCGTTGCTCTGTCTCGTATTAAATACCACATATAACTCTCAGCAGGTTTTATGCTGTATTTCACTGTCAGCAATGGCTAAAGCTGGCCTAACATTTTGTTTGGCAATTAGGAAAATTTGTAGTTTAATTTATTAAACCAAAAAAGCCAACAACTATGCTGAATGCTGAATTCATGCCATTTTTAGGCCACAGTGTAGCATACTTGCCTTCCAATAATTTAATCATTCTCCTTCTATGGCCTATGCTATTTAAATATCCCAAAGAAGTATTACTTGGGTGGGGAGGGAACCCTGATAATAAGCAAAATGGAGTCATACCACTTAAACAAATTCTTGGTAAAAGGTGTGCATTTCTTTGCAAAGGAGCCGACTGTTTAAAAAAAAAAAAAAAAAAAAATGAGGAGCTCCTGTGGCACAATCGGTTAGCGCACAGTACTTATTTCAAAATAAATAAATAAATAAATAAATAATGGGCAGGGCATGTAAATTTCTAAAATCCACGAGAAACCCAGACAGTATCCAAAAATCCAAACAGCATGTCACTGTGTGCAGTGATAAGCGCACAAGTAAGGGAGTTTATTACAAAAACACAAAGACATTAAATGAAAGGGAAAATATCACCCAGAAACCTTTAAAAAAAGGAAAAAAATAGAAATTCCAAATGTATTGTCTGTGGCTATAAAGCCACAAAAATACACAGAAGTTCTTAAATGTGGATTTGTAAGTGAAAGAAACTAATCTGAGAAGGCTACGTTCTGTAGGATTCCAAATATATGCCGTTCTGGAAAAGGCAAATCTATGGAGACAGCAGAGAGAAGAATATTGGTCAGGGACAATGGGTACAGAGGCACGAACAGTGGACTGATATATAATATGACATAAACTGTGGACTTTGCTTTATGTACAACGTATCAGTGTTGGTTCATCAATTTGTAACAATGTGCCCACTCACACAAGACCTTACCAAAAGGAACTGTGGCAACTTTGTACTTCCTGCTCCTGTTTCTATAAACCTTGAACTGCTCTAAAAAATACAGTCTAGGGGCCCCTGGCTGGCTCAGTCAGTAGAGCATGGAACTCCTGACAGGGTTGTGAGTTCGAGCCCCACACTGGGCCTACTTAAAAAAAAAAAAAAAAACTATTAATTTTTTCTAAAAAGCAGCCTCAGACCATCTTGGAATCTGTCTCAGATGCAGAGGAAGGATGTGCCAAGTTGGGGTGATTGTCTCTGGTGCGGGTGTGGAATCCGTGGCCCCACTCCCTGACCACCCATGCCCCAGCATCAGTTTATGCCTCAGGGTCTTTCTTCCTCACCGACCATGGGGTGTCACTTACAGAGCTGGATGGCTGCGTGATTCTGAGCCCTGACACTGGGGAAGGACAGCTGTGAGGAAATTGGCCAGAAAAGGGTTTAGGGACCTACAGACCATACCCCTGGCACCGAAGGTCTTAGAAGACTTAGGGGATTGTCAGGGAGGAGTATTCCCTGACCGCTCCCCACTGTCAAGTTGGTTTTGTTGGGTGTTATTTGAAATAAAAGGGGCACCTTCCCTAACGGGCCAACCCCGCCCAGAGTTGGTGTGACCTGACCACCCCGGCCCCAGACACACCCCTGTGCTGCACATAGGTCACCCTCCGACAGCCCCACACCAGGGGCGGCCTCCAGACCCCTTTTTCAGGGACTCCATCACATCCAGATTGGCCACTCCTGCAAAGGTTTTCCATTTCTGTGAAAACGGACATCAAGGTGTGAGGCTGTGCAGCCTTTACTGGGACGGTGGGCCTCAGGCCAAGGCTGGTCTTGCCCCTTCTGGAATCTCATCATGAGAAGGGCAAATGTTTTCAGGGCCTTCAACACTGCCCAAGTTTCGTCTTGTTTTAACAGGGCACCCTGCCCCCAACTGCTTTCTGCTGAGAGACAGGGAAAAGGAAAAATATAGGCGAGGAGGGAGGAGGGAAGGGGAGGGGAAGGGGAGGGGGGAAGGGAGGGAGAAGAGGGAGGAGGGGGGCCAGGAGAGGTGGGAGAGAAGAGGGAGGAGGGGGAGGCGGAGGCAGGGGGCGCGGCTGGAGCTGCCTGTCTGGGCTAAGCACGGCCTCCTCCCCAGATGTGTGAGCGGCTCCCTCCACACCCAGCAGAGACAAGCTGGAGCCGACTCCTTCCGTCAGTGGGGCCTGGGCTCTGCGTCCTACACCAGCTCGAGCCCTTCCTTTCCGCACATGTTAAACTCATTTCCTAGTGAATTACTGGGGAAGCACGGCGCTGCTGCCTTCGGATGCCACGAGGGCGTCCGCGGCTGCCCCCCCCACCGGCCCCCACCGCCCCCCGTGCATGCGGAGTGTTCTCCAGCGGAGAAACTTCCAGCGAAGGAATTAGAGGGATATTTTTCATGTGTTTTGTTTTGAAAGGGAAAGGGAAATGAGGGATTCGAAAACCAACCAAAGTAAGAGTTTCCCGGCACCAGCTCCACGGTGCTCTCCACCGGACTGGTGGCAAATTTATAGCATTTATTACGCTCAGAGATAGGACAGACTGTTTTCTGAATAAATAGTTTAGAAAACAGTTTCTCCTGAAGCGGCTGCGATTTAATGAACCCTGGTTACCCTCAAAGACTAAGAAGCTTATAAAATGCAACCAAAAAAAACCACAAAAAAAAAAAAAAACCCTTAACACATAAAATGCCTCTGCTTATTTCTCTCAATTAGAGACATATTTTTTTATTTTAAAGCATTAATAATACCAGCATAATGTCTCATTATGCGGACTTTCGACCACAAACATTTTCGGGAGATTTGCTACGAAGATAAACAAACAAGAGGAGCTTGTGTTCTGGCCGGCTAACCGGAGTGCATGGTTTTCATTTTCTCCGAGTCTAAGCCCCAGAAGCCAGGCCAAGCGCAGGCTTAAGCTCCCTGAGTTTTCACTTCCTGTACCCCTACTTGTCAATCACTTCCTGTCTGCGACGACAGTGTCCATCACCAGTGCGTGGGATTTTTATCTCCTCCACCGTGCCTCCCGATGCCCCTGTTGGTTTGAATTCCGGCCAATTATTCACCATCGCTGAAAAGTAGCCGAAAGCACGGCGGCGATGCTAGCCACCGACACGCAGCGAGGACCACCGTCCTCCGGGTTGTCTCCTAAACTCTCTGATGAGGCCGGCGCCTCCTGCGTTCTTCGGCGGCACGAGAAGGCCTCTGGCCAGCCCCAATTATCTCCTGGTGCCCAGAGAGTAATTATTTGCTTCCTGTAAGCATGCGTAACAGAACCCCGAGTTTGGACGGCTTTCCATAAGGTAATCCAATTCATCCAAGCCATCCTAACACAATTACAGGCACTGGCAGTATCTTTGCTTTTCACCTGATAAGGCTGCCGCAGAGGCGCGGGATGGCTTGCGTCAACATACCTCGTGGAGTATAGCTTCTGACAGCCCTGCCTGCAGCCCCTCCCTGCCGCCCCTGCATTTTCAAGCCCGGCCTGCGGCCCTGGGCTCCTGCAGCCGCGAGGAGGCCTCTCCCTTGCACAGGAGGAGGAGAATCGAGTCGTTTGAGAGCCTTGCGGAAGTCATTACGGGTGTGTGGCTTGTTTTAAAACCCAGCCCTTGCCTGGCTTGGCCAGGGAGTCCTTACCCAGGCCAGGCAGCCATAAATCTCTGCAGGGCTCCCGGCCTCAACCAGAGGCGCAGGCCCTGGGCCTGGTGGGGGCCCTGAACCACGGTGGCAGCCGGCTGCCCTCCCCGTGGCACGCGGGGGCAGTGAGCACGCGGGCTTAGCGTGCATGACGGAGAGCCACGAGTCCTGGGGCGCCCAGGGAGGGAAACACACAAAGTGGGATCTGTTTCTGGTGTCCCCCTATTTAAGTGAAAGCCTGTCATTGTGACTCAGTAATGTGGTGCTTCCTCTCCTGTTTATTTTCAGAAGTTTATGAAAAAAAAATTTTTTTAAAGGCTGAATGAGCACGGTGAACTTTTTGCCTCTCCCCACCGGGGTGCCAGGGCATAAAACAGCCATTCACACCTGAGTGTGAGAAGCCAGATGGGGCTGGTGCCAGGCAGAGTCAGACTCTTTGTAGCCACATCCATTCATCCAAAGTGTGCCTTCGTATTGCCAAATTCTAGCCAGTATCTGCCCTTCACTCAAGTCCCAGTGCAGTAAAACAGCCCCTGAGCCGAACCATGTCTCAGACGCACAGCCAGCACCGAGAGAAGGGCTCCAGGACCTGCAGGCCTATTCGCTGATAATTATATTCACATCTTGAAGAGAACCGAGAAGGAAAAATTAACACCAAACTGTACTGTTTTCATCGCGTTATGCAGATGAAATGACACGTTGTCGTTTAAGAAGTTAATAAACAGTATCCATTTTGCAGGTTCTCCAAATGCTACTGAATAGAAAACCCTGGGTCCCTAAATGATGTGTAATTAAAATTATTTTTAAAATCCTCCTTGACAGGCCGGGGCTTAGCCAAAATGTAAATGACATTAAAGAAGACAATGAATTTAATTTTATTTAATGTCCCTTTTTGCAGATCCTCATTTACATAGCATTTTTAACAAAAGCGTTGACCTTATAAATGCTGGCATTTGTACAGCTCCCTCAGAGCTGGATTTAATCACGCTCGTGCAAAGCCGTGAGGGAGGAAGCTTTAAGTTCTCTGCTTGGAGACGGAGTAGGAATAAAAACAGTGGGACTGGTCAAATGTTTATCCTCCCCGCTTCTGAAAACAACCTGACAAGAAGATGTAAGGGGCTGGGGAATAGCCCGGTGCTGTTTGTAAGGCTTGGTAATAATCATACATAATCGTTTGGAAATATAGCTAATAAAAAATATAATGAGTGTTCAGCAAAATCGGCATTAGGCCCAAATTACATGATATTAATACTTGAACAGGTGCAGAAAGGCGCTTTAAATGAGGTAAATGAATAAAATGTCCCAGAGCACAACTGTGTGTGCTGACAAAAAGTCAATGCCATGAATAATTCAGTGAGGAGGACTGCCAGCAAAGGTCGGCTCTCTTTGACCTTTGTGACAGGAAGTGAAAGGAAACACTGTTGACTAAAAAAAAAAAAGAAGAAGAAGAAGAAGAAGTAGAAGAAGAAAGAAAGGGAAAAAAGAAAGAAAGAAAGAAAGAAAATCTCCAATCGGTCTTCAGCTACCCTTCTGCAATCACTTTAAAGGTGTAAACTTAAAAAGCGCAAATGAATCAAAGTGAGGCTTTGGAGGGGCGGGGTGGGGGGCGTGCAAGTTAAAATGGTCGGTAGTTAGCACATCTGACTAAGGACAATGTGAAATCGCAGACAATGAAAGGTTAAGTAAATAATATTTTTCTACAACCCCATGTCAATTATGTATAAAAATCTGAGGTCAGCTGAAAAGTATTTTCAGAGCCCACAGGGTTGAAATTTTGTAACAGCTGTTAAATATGACAAAACTCCCCCCCCCCCCAAACTAGAGCTATTCCAAACTCTGTATGAGAGAAAATGGGATAAACAGATGTCTGGCTTCCAGACAGGAAAGTAGGACAGACTTGGAATGATAAGTCTCCCAAACTCTATAGCCTAATGCCAGATTTATTGGGGAGGGGGCACTGCCGGCCGCAGCGGTGCCAGCAAGCAGGACGCCGGAGACGGTGCCATCTGGAACCGCCCCGCCGCGCACGCTCCCGGCACTGGGCGGGCACACGGTGTGCGACCGGCCTGCTTGGACAGTCACGGCACCCGGGTTCCCACCGCCTCGCAGGTTGCAACAGTTGGACCGTGCACCTCCCGTCCACGTGGGCCAGGCAAGGAAGGGAGGTGAGAGCATGGACCTTCCCAGGCACTTCCAGAAGGCCTCAGGGAGCACACCAGGCTGGCACGGGAGGAGGACGAGAGCCAAAGTGTGGTTCTGGTTTAGCAGCTACACCGACATCCTGTAATCATTTACAGCCCTTGGAATGTACGGGTGAAACAAGAGAGATTTATCTGTTCATAGTTGGGATATGTGGACAATGGGTGTTCCTAATGAAGACCATCTGCTTTTGTGTTTTCCCAGAAAACATTATTCCATGAGGACAATGATACTCCCATCCTTTTCAGGAAAACCGTAAAAAATTATGCATACATATGCAGATGCGTACACACAAACACAGATACACATACATGTGGGTGTGTGTGCCTGGGTGTGTACACACACACACACACACACACACACACACCCTTTCCCTCCTTGCATCTGGCTCTCCACAGGTCCCTGCGACGCACCATAGATGCTCTCTCCCGCAGTTCCTCTTTATGGATCACGCTTTTTACTTTACAATGTTACGTTTCCCCTTTCCTTTACCCCCATAAGTTGTTACATTATCTTACATAAACTCCAGTGTAATTATATTTGTGGAGCTATAAAAAATGGTTTCTCTGGCATTGTTTTATGAGGAAGAAAACAGTTAACGTAAGTGAAACCCTCGCAATAAATTAAAAGGGTTTGGTTATGCTTTTCCCCTCTTTTTGACTCTGAAGGGTCTTCTGTGCTGTTCATGAGTATTTAATGCTTCTGAAAGATAACTAAATTGTGTAATTAATTGATTTAAGGCATCGGAGTCTATAGAATGTGATTTCCCTGCCAGAGCGGAAAGATTACTCCTCTGTTCTCATAACACAGAAAAGCAGTCTCGGCGTGCCGGAAAAGGCTCGGTGTGGGTTAGAACAAATGTGGGCCCATTGATCTCAATTCAGGTTGGAATTATTGGTTTATATCCTCAGGACAAATATGCCTTATCTGGTCAGAACCTGCTAAATGTATCCAAAGGCCACAAGGAGCTGGCGAAGCACATTGTATATAATTCTTTTTTAAGCCGACTAACCAAGTGATGACATTGCTGATGGGGACCTGTAGACGGACTCACCAACCTGATGGGATATTTTATCCTGCAATACTCAAGAGGGAACGCAGGCTAGAAACTCAACATAAGCAACTAATTTTAGGAGGCAACACACACCCCACAGAAATGACTATCATTACGAAATTGAAACACATCTCAGTTCACGAAAGACTGCCTCTCTCTAAAGATATTCCCCTCCTGTAGGTGTTTTTCTTTCTCTGATTAACACAACTTGCCCTAGTGAACAGGAGAGTCTTCATTTTTCCTCTTGAAATTCACCTACAACTGGAGATTGGGCCAATACAGCAACCATGTCACGAGGATTTACATCAAGCAGCAAAATGCAAATAGTATTTATCCATTATAAGTGACAACTCTCTTAAGAATGCTAAAAATGTACCTTCTATTTGTCCTGCGAAGAAAACTGTCCTTACCTTAAAATTCTTAACGTGGAAGGTGATTAAAATTCCTATAAAATTGTCATATCTTTGAATTGAGAAGCAGAGCAGATTTTTCATCAATAATTAAGACCTCCAAAGCATTTATGCCAGGCGTGAAAGGAGCTGCAATCCTCCGTATTCAAATAAACTTAGTAAACCCATTAACCAAATGTTTTTACATTTTTCCCCTCCTCTCATGCTTCTAGAATATCAAACGATCACACACTTCTCTTACTTAGATGAGAAAGGTATCAGTAATTTTAGCAAACACTTTAATTAACCAAATATAAGAGAGCATTCAGACATGAATTACAGTGTACGTTTCCGCATATCAAGGGAAGCTATTTGCCATTGTGTGATTGCAACCGAGTATTAAAAGTTGCTGGCTATCAATAGTCGATAAATGACGGACTGTCACACAAACCCAAAATGATTCTGAAGGGGAAACACAGCTTCCAAAACGTTAGTTGGATCAGCCTGAGTACTCCACTATCGTGCCATGCGGAAAACCACACAATCTGAAAGCAAGTCATCTTTTCAGAATGTACCAACATCACAAATCGAAGACAGCTCGAAAGATGAAACACTTGGCAGTCCTGGATCCCGAGCAAACAGGCACTGCCTCTTCAAGCATCTCCCACTCAGACAAGATTCCAAGAGCTGCTCAAACACTTTCAGCCAATCAAAAATAAAATAAAATAAATTCAGTTACAAGACGACAATCCGAGGCTGTGTGATTTCCATAGCCACAACACTACAGACAAATATAATTATATTGATTTTTGTAGCTGGAGTTCCATAAAGTGTTGAACTTGTTCTCAATTGAGTGACGGCCACAACTGGCCAGCCCTATTTGATTACTAATAAGAGAGCTGTCCCTTCTGTCAGATAGCGAACATTCTCCACTAAGCAAACAGCTATTCCAGTTAGTTAAACATTAGCATTGCTCGCCACTGGTGGCGCATATTTCTTTAGGCTTAACTCATAGAGTTTTCCGGGTTTAATTTTTCAGACACTGGACAGCAAAGTTCACGATCAAAAGATAACTTTGTAATGAAAGCTGCTGAAACTCAACCCCTATTCAAAACAGTCTAAACCTGCTTCACAAAACCGGTGTCATATGTACACGCCTAACATTTATTCGATTTGGGTACCAGTTGCAAAATCTGCGGTCATTCATGCCCTGGGCCTTCTGCTGTTCCCCATTGTTGGGAAGAAAGCAACCCTCGTCCCCTCCAGGTCACCGAAAGCCAGCGACCTGGGTGAGTGCTCCAAGAGGAGGGTGGGAGGAAGTGTTTTTGTTGTTTCAACTAAAGCAATGCCAAGCGCACATTAGCACTATTAGGACTAATGATTAGTATCTTAAAAGGATGCAACATTGCCCAAGGAGGATGATAGATAGCCAGCTGAG